>NC_056747.1:638829684-638954684 GCF_019279795.1 Protopterus annectens
CATGCAACAGATCCTGCATTTTCTTGAATTCAGGCTGTTCTGTGTGTGTGCTCATTTTTTGTTTTAACTGAGACATCAGGAATTGTTGATATTTCAACATGTGAAACTGGCAATTTAATGCTCTCATAGCCAGAGTTGCAGAGGTGTATATTTTCTTTCCCCATCTATCTAGGGCTCTGGAATCTCTTTCAGAGGGCACAGGATTTTTAGCCATAAAAGCTTTTGCTGCCTTAGGACCCTGGGATATGGTTTCTGGGTCAGCTACAGGGCTTTTATAAAGGAATTTGTTTGAGTCAGGTACTCTGTAGTATCTGTCTGGTTTGGCTGGAGCAGGAGGTAGAGAGTCTGGATTTAAACTAGACTCCAAGTAGACATCATCCACAATATCTAAAACAGGAGGGATAGCAAGAGGTCTGTGCTGGGGTAATAAAAGGAACTCTCGGAGCCTTTTCTTAGAATCTGAGTAATCCTGGCCTTCCCAGTGGAAATGTTCCCTCATGGTATGTAATGTTTCCCCAAAGAAGTAGTCTTCAGGGGGAGATGTTGAGGGAATAGAGTCTTCAGCATCAGAATCCTCATAAGATGGAAAAGTGTAATCCTGTTACTCAGAAGAATCTGAGGAGAGAGAAACCTGGTCAGAGGATGCGCAATTCTCATCTTGTCTTGGTCTTTTATCAGGAGGGGGATGGGAACCCCTGATTCTTCTTCTTCTTCTTTCGGCTTTTCCCGGTTAGGGGTCGCCACAGCGGATCACCTTGTCCGCACATTGAATGGCAGTGGAGTTTTACGGTGTCGAGTTGCCAGCCCGGCGCCCAACCTTCCACAGAAGGCACACTCACACGCACACCTAGGGCCAATTTAGAGTGTCCAATCCACCTACAGCATGTCTTTGGGATGTGGGAGGAAACCGGAGCACCCGGAGGAAACCCACGCGACCACAGGGAGGACATGCAGACTCCGCACAGAAGGCACCCCAGCCGAGAATCGAACCGGAGAACCTCTTGCTGTGAGGCAGCAATGCTAACCACTGCACCACCGTGGCCGCCCGGGGATGGGAACCCCTGATAAGGGTAATTAAATCTTCAGCCATCTTAAGCATCTGTTTCTTAGGCATGGGGCCTTGACCTGTAGACCGATGAACAGTTTTCTTAGGTTTTAAAGGCGTTTTAAACTTAGCATAAGATTTAATGGTGAGTGTAGTCGGTCTGAAGACACCTTCTGCAACCAAAGGTGTTTCCTTTGCACCGGTGACTAATTCTGTTCCGGTGTCGGTAGATGGCTGCATCAGCCTAGTAGACTTCGCTTGGGAGTCAGCAGCTGTCTGGGGTTCCAACTCTGGGGTCGTTCAGGGGCTGCGTAGGCGCCTCACTGAAAACCGGAGAACTGGCGACAGGCCCAGCTGAGGCCTCGGGGTCTGGCTTATTCCTAGGCTGCCTGTCCTTATCCTTGCGTTTTTTATGAATTGCGGTCGTCGGCCGCTCCGACGGCATGATATAATTAAATTTCCTACGAAAGTAATGCAGTGCGAAGTCAAAACGTCGTTTGATAGTGTATTTATTAAACCTAGCGTAAAACCGACAACCTGTGAAGTCGTGGTCTGGGCCTAGGCAAGGAATACAATAGGAATGGAAGTCCTTATGAGGTAATTTGCTTCCTACAAGAAATGCAATTGTTAACTTTTTCTGACATCGGACTGAGGCAAGAAAATGTTCCCCAATGGGGTACTTAGCTTTATTGAAGACTTCGGACTGAAATTCAAATCGAAAATCTCAGGTGTTGGCCGACCGGCACTTGCGAACTGCTTCTGGTTCGGGCACCGCGCGGTAAGAAAGACTGAAGAAAATGGCATTGGATGCCTCTCATATACCCCTGGCGCATTGACGTCAGGAAAGAAGCAACAGCAACCGACGCCGGACCAAGACTTTGGAATTCGGACCGACTGCGGGACCGCCTGACGGCAGGATAACCCAAGTGTGATGACTGCAGCAGAGTAACACGATGAACATCATCTACATTTATGGTAAGTGTACACAACTGTACTATGTTCTTCATGTTTCACTGTTGCAGTCATTACACTTGGACTGATTCCCAAAGCTGAAGAAAAGGGTGGAGGTGGTCAAGAAGACTGGGGGCTGACTAGGATGCCCTACAACACTGCGGTGGCAAAGCCTGCCCTGGATTTGGAGAAGATAGGCAGGTGGTAATACTTGGTGAAGGTATGAACAGAAGTCCATGTTGCAGCCTCCAGGATGTCCCTGGTGGGGTCCCCTTTGAGAAAAGCTGCAGAGGTGGAGGTTGCCCTGGTGGAATGTGTCCTGACCCCCTTTGGGGGCTGTTTCCCATTCTGTTTGTAGCAGAAATGGATGCAGTGTTCTATCCATTTGGAGATTGTTTGGATATGGCCTTGCCCTTTGTCCCTGCTGCGAAGCTGACTAGCAATTGCTCAGTTTTTCCAAAAGATTTAGTCCTATCCAGATAGAATCTGAGCTGTTTGTTTGGATATGGCCTTGCCCTCTACCATGGCTGTGAAGCTGACTAGCAACTGGACAGTTTTCCTAAAAGATTTAGTCCTATCCAGATAGAATCTGAGCTATCTGTGCACATCTAGAGAGTGCAGAATCCTTCCCCCCTTGTTTTGTGGGTTAGGGAAAAAGGTGGGCAAATGAATGGATTGGTTGAGAGCCACACTGGACACCACTTTAAGCATGAAGGATGGGTTAGTCTTGAGGGAGACCCTGTCAGCATGGAAAATGATGAAGGGCTCTACATCCATGAGTGCCTGTAGCTCAAACTCTTCTAGCTGAAGTGATGGCCAGAAGAAAGGCTGTTTTCCAAGAGAGGAATATGAACTCTGTTGGAGCTGCAGGCTCAAAGGGGATAAGGGTGAGCTTTTCCAACACAAAGTTAAGGTCCCAAGCTGGGGTAGGAGCTCTTCTGGCTGGCCTTAAGTTGTTAACCCCTCTTAGGAACTGTATGATGAGAGGGTGTGAGAAGAGAAGTGGCTCTGTGCTGTAATAAGCAGAGATGGCAGAGGTATGAATTTTAATAGAAGAGAAGGATAGACCCCTGTGTAGTAGGTCTGCTAGGTAATCCAGGATTAGAGGTAGGGAGGGCTGTTCTGTTTCTTCTTCCTTAGCCTAGATCCAGGTGCAAAACCTTTTCCACTTGTCAGCATAGGATTTTCTGGTGCTGGGGTGTCTGGCCTCATATAGAACATCCAGGACTTGTTTGCTTAGGCTGGCAGCTGAAGGAGAGGTCAGGGAATAAGCCAAGCTGCCAGGTTCAGGGTCTGCAATTGTGGATGCATGAATTCTCCATTCTTATGGGTCAGGAGTGTTGAGATCTGAGGTAGGTGCCGTGGTGGCAGGGGTGACAGGCTGTGCAGCAGTGGGTACCAGTGCTGGCATGGCCAGTCTGGGTAATCAAGATTGCCCTTGGTTTTTCCTCCCTTATTTTGAGCAGTACCCTTGAAATGAGTGATAGAGGGGGAAATGTATAGATCGAGAGGTTTACCCATTGGAAGGATAGAGCATCCACTTTCCAGGCCTTGCTGTGAGGTTCCCTGGTGCAGAATCTGCTGAGCTGATGATTGGAGTGGAAGGCAAAGAGGTCCACCTTCGAGGTGCCCCATTTCTGGGTTACAAGGTTGAAGGTTCTGTGGCCTAGCTGCCACTGGTATAGGTCTAGCAGGTTTCTGCTTAAGTTGTCTGCCAGAGAGTTTAGGGAACATGACAAGAATTGTGCTAGCAGGTGTATTTGCATGGTTGAGGCTGTGTGCCAAAGGGTCATGGCGAGCCTGCAGAGAGGATAAGAGAGAGTCCCTCCCTGCTTGTTGATAAACCACATCACTGTGGTGCCATCTGTTTTGATCACTAGAGGCCCCGAGGAGAGTAGGGGTCTGAAAGCTGGCAGGGTGTGCTGAACAGCTAGGATCTCTTTTTGGTTGATGTGCAGATGTATTTGATTTGGGCTCCAATGGCCCTGAATGCACCTGCCATCCATGTGTGCACCCCAGGCATAGTCTGATGCATCTGTGGTGAGGGTCTGGGTTGGCGTGGCATTGTGAGAAGGGAAGTCCCTTGTTGCTGTTGCATGCTGCTGCCCACCAAAGAAAATCTTTCCTAAGACAGGGTATCATAGGTATGACACTTTCCAGGTCTTGAGAGTGTTGACACCAAAGGCTTTTTAGGTACCACTGTAGTTTCCTCATATGCAGTCTGGCACATGGAATAAGTAGAATGCAGGAGGCCATGAACCCTAGAGCTTGCAGGATTTTCCTTGCAGATAACTGGGTTCTGGTGGCTAGTTGAGAGAAGTAGCCTGTCAGGTAGGCTTGTTTTTCTGGAATAAGGAATGCCATCTGGGATGCTGTGTCCAGGCTTGCTCTCAGGAATACAATTTTTTATGTGGGGACTAGTTTTGATTTATTTTCATTGACAGTATACCCCAGGGAGGTCAGTAGGTCCTTTACAAAGGTCAGGCTGTAACAGCTTTTCCTGACTGCCTGAATCAGGCAATCACCTAAGTAATGGTAAATTTGAATATTTCTTTGTCTACAAAAAGCAATGGCAGGAGCCAGGCATTTTGTGAAAACTCTGGGAGCAGTGGATAAGCCAAAGAGAAGTGCAGAGAACTGAAAGTGCATAGATCCTGCCCTGAAATGTAGATATTTCCTGCAAGATTCCCCGATTGGGATGTGAAGGGTAGGCCTCTTTTAGGTCAAGGGTGGCTAACCAAGCATTCTTGGAAAGCATAGGAAGAAGTTGCAGGAGGGTGAGTATTTTGAATTTTGGTATCACAGAAAGGTGTTTAGAATAGATAGATTGAGGACTGGGCGCCAAGTGCCCCCTTTTTTTGGGTACCAGGAAGAGTCTGGAATAGAAACCTTGGCCTATCAGGTCTGCAGGAACATGCTGTATTGCCTTCATGGACAGCAGGGAATGGACTTGCATTTTGGCCTCTGTCCACTAGTTTGAGGAAGATCTGAGAACCCTTTTGGGGTTGGCAGAGTGTAGAAATAAAATTTGTATCCCTGGGACACTATGTTGAGGACCCATCGGTCATTGGTACTAGAGACCCAGTTGTTTGCATGGAAGGAGAGTTTTCCTCCTAGGGGCACAAGCAGGTGGGCAGAGGTAAGGGGTGGAGGTGTAAAGTCATTGTGAGTTCTTACTATAAGGGGGTGGCTTAGCACTCCCTGTTTTTGAAGAGGAGGAACTCCACTGCTTGGATCACTGCATTCCCTGTGACTGCTGCCTGGGGGGTCTGCAATGAGCTGGCCTGAAGGGGGCCGGAAAGGACCAGTGCTTGGAGGGGCAATGCCTACTGAACCTCGGAGGCTGGACCTGTAAAAAGTCTAACTGTCTGCATAGATTTAGCTTTTTCTTCTATATTTCTTAAGACCTCTTCTGCCTTGGTGTAAAACAAATTGTCTTTGCTCAATGGTGCGTCCAATAATTTTGATTTGACATGGTCTGGCAGGGTCTGTTCCTTAAGCCAAGCATGCCTTCTGAGGACAGAACCAGTGACTGCTGCTCTGCAAGATGCTTCTAGGGCATCAAAGCCACATTGCAAGGTGTGCTTAGTAACTTGACTTGCAGAATGCATAAGCTCTTGTAACTTTCTTTATTTTCTTCACAAGCAGGAAAGGAAGATATTTTTTGTTTGAGGAGTTCCATGGTATGCTGCTGATATTTCAGCATGTGGAACTGACAATTTAGTGCTCCAATACCAAGAGTTGCAGAGGTGTATACTTTTTTACCCCCCATCTGTCTAAAGCTCGGGAATCCCTGTCTGAAGGGGTGGGATTCTTAGCTGAGGTTGCTTTAATTCCTTTAGGTCCTTGGAAGATGACCTCTGGGTCGGCAGTAGGATTTTTGAAAAGGAATTTGTGAGAGTCAGGGACTCTGTAGTACCTGTCAGGTTTCCTGGGAGCAGGAGGAAGGGTTTCAGAAGTCAAACTGGATTCCAGAAAAACATTCTCCACAATATCCAGGACAGAAGGAATGGTTAAAGGTCTGTGCTGTGGTATATCTAAGAATTCCCCGAGTCTCTTTTTTGACTGAGGATAGTCCTGACATTCCCATTGGAAATGCTCCCTTAAAGTATGTAGGGTTTCACCAAATGAAAAATCATCGGGAAGAGAGGCAGAAGAAGTGGATTCCTCTGCATCAGAATCCTCATAAGCAGAGAGGGGTTGCATGTCTTCATATTCAGAAACCTCAGAGCCATCATACTCCTGTTCAGATAAATCTACTGGGGACAAGTCTCTCTTTTGGAAGGGGTAGCCTGACTTCCCCTAATAAGCATAATAAGGTCTTCCGCCATTTTAAGCATTTGAGATTGAGGCATGGAAGCAGGTGCCTGAGCTTGGGTCGTCAGTTTTTTAAGCGTAGTTTGTACCCTGGACCTTAGAAATTCGGTAGTTTTAGAAAGAAGACGCAAAAGAAGCCATCGGTTTGTGTCGAGTATCGGTAGTGCAAAGAACTTCTTCAGAAGCCGTTGCCTGCTCAGCAGCTCCGGACCCATCCAAGGTAGAGACATCTGCAGGATCCTTAATCGAAGAACAGTCTCGTGGAATACCGGACACTGAACGGGTCTTGGTAGCAACCTGCGAATCCAAAGAAGAAGGCGTCAGGGGCTGCGAAAGTGCCTCACTGAGGACCGGAGAACTGATGGCTAACCTAACGGAAGCATTGTCGGCAGTTTTGGACCTGTGAGGTCTGTCTCTGTCTTTATCCTTACGTTTTTTTTGAAGATTGGTAGTCGGATGGCTTACCGAAGCCATATCGGAATACAAGGACTGACAGCAAAAATATTTATCTACAATAAGGGCCCAACGACGTATAGTTCTGGCATTGAACAAAGCACAAAAGCGACAATGAGGGACGTTGTGGTCTGGGCCTAAACAGGTGACTCAGTAAGAATGGAAGTCACGGTGTGGTATTTGCTTTCCACAGGCGAGACAATTGTTAACTTTTTCTGACATCGGTTAGAGCAAGAAAAAAGGATCCACAACAGGGTACTTAGCTTTAGAAGACTTCAACTTCAATTCAGAAACGAAACCGGCACTCGTGCGAACTGCTTCTCCTTCGGGCTCCTTGGCAAGAAAGATTGGTGTAATGGCATTGGCTGCCTGATTTTAACCACTGATGACCTGACATTAATCCTGGAGCGACAGCAACCGACGCAGAAATACTAAGCCTCTGGTATTCGGGCCGACTGAGGGCTACTCCTGGCAGGATAACCCAAGTGTGATGACTGTAACAGTAAAACACGAAGAACATCAGGAAAAAGGGACCATTCCCATTTAGTAAAAGAAAAAAAAAACACTAAATCCATAGACACTGTATTATTCTAGCTACACACATATATCGAGTAATATGGTGACTACTGACACAGCACACGTTTCATCAGTTCACTAAAAGGACACCAAAGTTAGTTGGGTACTTTTGTAAGTAACTATACTGGCATTTAAGGAATCTTAGCTGTTCCACGTTAAACCAAGGCCCCATCTGCCTGAGCTGGCAGTAGGTCAGGTGGATGGAAAAGATCCCACTGTACACAAGAATAAAAACAGGGGAAGTTCAGTGTCCTGGCCAAATAAATAAAAAGTCATCTGAACTACAAAAAGCATGCTAGAACCCCAGTTTCATAAAATTGCCATTTAACTTGATCCCTCTCAAAAGCAGATAGCATGGCTTTATAAAAGGTAAGGAGCAAATTATGTCAACATAAATGGAATTTAGAAGAGCAATACACGCAGAATAATGTTCAGGAAGAACAGTAATGTTTAAAGAAAACATATCTATGTATACTGCATGAAAAGAATGATGAAAATGTTACATTAACACAAAACAAAACAAGCCATAGTATGTGCACCTAAGTCACTATTTAAATATGATTTAATAATGATGTACAAAAATACATATATATTTTTTTTACCTCCTGGCTGCAAACTTTCCCATAGTTTTTGTGCTATTAATCTGTCTCCAACATGTAAACTGTGTAATTATAGGACACTTTCTATCACAATTCTTCTGACTTCTCTACAGCATTTCCTTTATTTTTTGTACTGATTTTCAGACATCAGAAGTAGGTAATCTGCTTCAACCTTTTACCCAATAACAACTGAAATTGTGAGAGAATGAATCCCTGTAATGGAATTTCTTTGGTTTCAAAACCATGCAATGACCATTCTCATAGCACTTGCTACTACTCCTTTGCATGAGAATTTTAAAAGTCTGGATAATTCTCTGCACATGCTCAACTGCAGCTAGTGAGAATGGAGTACTTCAGTTCTACCATGTGTATAATTCTAATTTATTTACAAACTTACAATGTTTACCCAAAATTAAGAATTCAATACAGATAAAAGAAATTAATTGCAAAGTATTCCAAAGGCAGCCCAAAAAATAATCAACATGCCTAGGATAAGAAACAAATACTTAAAAGTGATCCATTGTACAGGGAGAAGAAACCTCTTTTAAAGATAAGAAACCTTAGAAACCTCTTAAAGAAGGTCTCCAGTACTTCTGAATTCCCAGTATTATACTGTAGTTCACTTTCAAATGTGACATCAGATATCTCTTTTGTTGAGAATACACATTTTAATGACTAATCCAAACCTCTGGAATAAAGTTTTCCTGCGTGCAATTCAGAAAACATAACCTAAATAACAATCTGGGATGGACTGGTATGGCCCTCTTGGAGAAAGGAGATTCAGCGAGAGGGAGGGTAATGACAAGGCCGGAATGGACATAAGACTCATTGACCTTGTAATATATATGAATCTATGGATTAATCACAGTTGCACTAAATCCACGTCACTGATGATTTCAGGGAAACTGGAATAATCTACACAGATGAGCTACATTGCTCCTTTGAAAAGGAACAAATCAGCACTTCTCTACTCTGATCCTCATTATGCTATCACATTTTCCTTTGAAAGACTCATGGTACAAACTGCAAATGCCACAACTCTGCATTATTTGCTGTACCCAACTGGACTTCTTTGGGAATATGCTAGTTCTTGCTCTTCACTATTTCAATATTTGAATCACATATTTTCTATCACATTATTTTGTCAGGTTTGAACACAAAGCTCTTGATGCAATGCCTGGGGTTCAGAAACACATCCGACACTGTAGACGGCAATTGTGCACAACGAGTAGCCATGCAAAGGGTGTGTAAGATTCACAGATGCTTTGAACATGAGTGGGAGAGGCAGAACAACATAGCTGCCTGCACTGTAGGTTAACGGCAGTATAGTGACACAGTAATGAGAAACATTACTAAAATGAAAACTTGGAATGCAAAGGAAGGTAAACAATATGGCAAAGTGATTCAGAAATGTATGAAATCCGTGACTGGAGGCACTATATTCAGTAAATTGGACCCCCATAAAATCCTGTAGTTACAAGAGGGGAATAGCAGAATGATGTAAGGGGTAGACACAGCTTTAACAAATGAATATATGCAACAGGCTATAACCACTACTGGTAGTCACAGTGCTGTAAGTCATCACCCTTGGAAGTGCTGTCTAGACAGAGCCACTATGTAGGTACCAATCCTAGTGGATACCAAGGTTTGTGTGCCTTTCAGAAGACTAGCTACAGGGACATTGCAGCAACCAACGGAAGACGCAGTGGGGGTATTCCCGGCATCTGCCCAAGGGATATCCAACAATTCTTCAATGCCACGCACTGGCTGAAAAACACTGGAAACATGAACCACAAAGCATCATAGAAAAATGATGAAGTCTACATGACATGGGATCACCCATTAGTGACAGTACAAAAGACAGATGTTAGAAAACAGGATATAATAGTTCATGAAAAGAAGACAAAAGTAGCACTGATCATTGAAATTGCCATACCCAGTGACTACAGTGTCTTGTGTACAGACAAGCACAAAGTCATAAAATATTAGGATTTGCAGGCAGAAACGAAAGCAATGTGGAAGAAAGATACCTAGACAGTTTTAATAGTAGTAGGAGCAACGGGTCTTATAAAAAAAAGAATTTAAAAGTGTATTTACAGTGGATATAAAAAGTTTATACACCCCTGTTAAAATGCCAGGTTTTTGTGATATAAAAAAATGAGGCAACAATAAATCATTTCAAAACTTTTCTCACATTTAGTGCAACCTATAACCTGTACAACTCAATTGAAAAACAAATCTGTTAAGGGAAAAACTATAAAAAATAAAAAACATACAATATTCTGATTGGATAAGTGTGCACACCCTTAAACTAATACTTTGTTGAAGCACCTTTTGACTTAATTACAACATTCAGTCTTCTTGGGTACACACCTGCCATAAAGTAAAGAGACTCTGATTAACCCCAAATAAAGTTTGGCTGTTCTAGCAGGATTTTCCTGACATTTACTCAGTTACCTGCTACAGCAAAAGCCATGGTTTGCAGAAAGCTCACAAAGCATCAGAGATCTCATTGTTGAAAGGTATCAGTCAGAAGGGTACAAATAAATTTCTACAGCATCGGACACACCATGGAACATACTGAAGACAGTCATCAAAAAGTGGAGAAAATATGGGACAACAGTGACATTACAAAGAACTGGACGCCCCTCCAAAATTGATGAAAAGACAAGACGAAAACTGGTCAGGGAGGCTGCCAAGAGACCTACAGCAACACTGGAGGAGCTGCCGGAAATTCTGGCAAGTACTGATTGTGTACTACATGTGACAACAATCTCCCGTATTCTCCATATGTCTGGACTACGGGGTAGAGTTGCAAGACAGAACCCTTTTCAAAACATACGGGCCCGGCTAAAATTTGCAAAACAATACATAAAGTCTCGCAAAAGCATGTGGGAAAATGTGTTATGATATGACGAGACCAAGGTTGTACTTTCTGGCCACAATTCCAAAAGGTACGTTTGGCACAAAAACAAAACTTTACATCAGCAAAAGAAAACCATCCCCACGGTGAAGCATGGTGGTGGCAGTATCGTGCTTTGGGGTTGCTTTTCTTCAGCTGGAACTGGGGCTTTAGTCAAGGTGGAGAGAATTATGAACAGTTCCAAATACCAGTCACTTCTGGCCCAAAACCTTCAGGTGTCTGCTAGAAAGCTGAAGATGAAGAGGAATGTCACCTTTCAACACGACAATGATCCCAAGCATACATCCAAATCAACAAAAGAATGGCTTCACCAGAAGAAAATTAAAGTTCTGGAATGGTCCAGCCAGAGCCCAGACCTAAATCCAATAGAAAATCTGTAGGGTGACCTGAAGAGGGCTGTGCACCAGAGATGCCCTTGCAATCTGACAGATATGGAGCACTTTTGCAAGAAAGAGTGGGCAAATATTGCCAAGTCAAGATGTGCCGTGCTGATAGACTCCTACCCAAGAAAACTGAATGCTGTAATTAAATCAAAAGGTGCTTTAACAAAGTATTAGTTTGAGGGTGTGCACACACAACAAAGTATTAGTATAAGGGTGTGCACATTTATGCAACCAGCGTATTGTACATTTTTATTTTTTATATTGTTCCTTAACAGATTTGTTTTTCAATTGAATTGTACAGGTTATAGGTCACATTAAAGGTGGGAAAAGTTTTGAAATGATGCATTGTGGTCTCATCTTTTTAAATCACAAAAACCTGTCATTTTAAAAGGGGTGTGTAAACTTTTCATATCCACTGTAGATATGTTCCCAATACATGTAACTCAGTATGAACTGCAGAAGAGCACATTGAGGGTGCTGCATAGAGCACTTCTGGCTGACATATCATACTTTGACTTAGGGATGGGGTTCATTCCAGTCATGGTATTAGAAACCCAAAGGATTTGGAGAAATTAACAAAGTATGAAAACACACAGCAGGATGTTGGGGGTATACATGGTTTCCTCATGCTACAGAAGAGACAGTCAATGCTATGAGTTATTTCTAGGGTATCATATATTTCCCTGAAGTACTGGGGGCTACGGACTGCAACCACATTGAAATAAAGGCATCATTTGGTGAGCTGGAAAGAGGGGATGTTAACTGTAAAGACCACCATTCCATCAGCTGTCATGTGATCTGTAATGCACAAGGTATATATATACATATCTGTAGGCCACCTAGGCAGTATCCATGACTCTCACTTATGGTACATGTGTAATCCATATCAAAAGTTTGTGAGGAACAAGTTTCTCCACGGTTATCTTACTGGTGATTCAGAAATGCCCTGGGGCCATGGTTAATGACATCAGTGAGAAATCCAGAAGACCGTAGCAAACAATAGCTACAGCAATGAAATAATGCAAATCCTAGTTATCATCAAGCATGAGTGTGGGCTGCAGAAGACATGCTTTTGCTGCCTGGATGTATCAGGTGATGCTCTGTGGTATGACTCTGGCACACGTACAATGACACTTATGTTTAGTGCTACACAATACTGAGAAAAAAAGTTGCAGTAGGGAGTGTACATGAAGGATGGACATATCACACCACACCAGGAGTGGTGGGCGATCTAGATGACAGAGTGAGGAGCCAGTAACAGGGCAGCACCATGCCAGATGAAGGGCAGTACACTATGACATGGCACTTGCCAAGAGGCAGAGGCTTGCTCATAGCGATGGGCCAGAATAAAGCATTTACACAACTGTAATACTGACGCATGTAAACCTTCAAACAGGCTGTGCTTACCCATGCAGAGACTGGCCACTTTCTACATCAGACATAGGTTAGACAAGTAACAACTTACACATGGCATGTGTCCTGTGAACACATGGGGACCTCAGTCATGCAAGCCAATGACAGAACAGATATATGATGTCATACATTTAGGAACTAATAACAAAAGAATGGAAGGTGCAAAAAGAAACTAATAACGTAAAAAACATGCACCAAAGACCCAGCGATCCTGCCCTGAAATGTAGATATTTGAGATATTGAGAACTCAATAAACTGTTAGACTTGGACTTGGATTTACTGCTCGAGTTGGTTTATGCTACTTACAGCCTTACAGCCCTTTAGCCCAAATATTGGCACTATCGCTGGGTCTTTGGTGCATGTTTTTTACGTCATACATTTAGGACATGTAGTCCCACGGGTGACCCTTGCACACCCTGTAGGACAAATAGCTAATTTGTGCCTCTAGGATAGCCCTGATCATGCTCTGTGTTGCAGACATTGAGACAGGTAAATTGGAGGGGGATGGCAGTACCAGTGGTGTCAACATCCACCAGCATGCGAAACACACCTGTCCTCTCCATGCCCTGTGGAGCTTGCAGCAGACAATGCAGTCTGTGCTGTCGAAGACAGCTAGACCTGTCACTAACAACTGGACCAACACTGTGTAGCTCAGATAGGTTGCACAAGCACAGTGGCCATGTACGACTGGGTAGGGAATCTGTACTCCATGTCCCCTTTGTCCAACACAGACATTGTTCCGGATAGCTATGTTAACTATTCATTGCCATAATTTCCAGAGTCATTTCCAGCATTGGAAAGTGGTACATCCAGGGATGAGAAGCAGAACAGCACACCACCTATGAAGACACCAAATGAAAATATCAGCAATAAGGAAGAACCATCACCATCATTTTACTGCCGATGAAGCAGAATGTAACAAATTATCATGCATGTGCTCTTATTTGCAACCCCAATGTTCCTATACTACATTTAGTGATATGCATTACACTGCACATTTATGCAGTATGCATTCCTCACAACTCCAGTGATACATACCTGGGTCATCTAAAATGGAGATTTTTAGAAACATACTACAGTTCTATAGCATGATCCAGCATCCCATCATGGACACTGAAGTATGTGATCCTGCAGGCAGACAGGCAAGGAACTCTGTTGTTTTAAATAATGGTGGTTTGGCCAATGGACGATACATCTTCCATTGCCCTAACTTTCACTGCCAGGTGGGTAACACACTTTTAGTGATCATGAATCATGTCAGTGGACTTGGATCTGACCTGCTATTAGCCCCAACCCTGGCCACTGACATAGTGATATCATTAACTACATCTTGTCAGTTAAGTCATGGAAGGGCCAGTCAGACGTTTCCAGGATGAATATCAGCAGCTGTGCAGATGGAGGGCCTGCAGCAAGATCTCATTCTCTACATCGGATAGCTTTACTTTATAAATCTTCCCCTTTGCTATTCATTATGCTGTGTGACTAAAGAATAAAGTGTGTGAAAACATGGATAAGAATATATATTAAACAACACCTTATACAGTCAACTACCCCATAGTGAAAATAGATGTTTATTAAAAAAATAAAAAAAAAATGTACACACACACACACACACACACACAGTCAGGCACCACCCTAGCTAAACAAGACTACGACCAGAAATAATATCACAGCTTTCTCCCCACTCAGTAAGGTAATGGGATAGCCAGTGTACATGCAATGTTCAACCTGCATTTCAGGTTAACTGATAAAGGATTTTGTTTTTTTTTGTTTTTTGCAGACAGCGCTGTCACCAGTCTTCTGTGAAATAACTGACCTTTGCCCACCTGGCATTTGGCATGGCACTCTGCATGGAATTCTATGCACGAGTACATACTATACATATCTTTGCAGTAACAGACCATACTTAACAAAAGGACAAACCTGTACAGGGCTAGCACATCTGCAGGAAGGCTTTGGGTTCCTTAACCATGGGTGGAGAACAGATAAGACTACTTCAGCTGACTTTACTGTCATGCAGACATGAGCAGATTCTGTACATCCTTACCTATACAGTGCCACACTCCTTATCTGCAAGGCTGTGCAGTACTTTTGTACTGCAGCTAGCTACAAATATTCACAGTATACACTATAACATGCCTAAGACAAACATCTCCACTAAAGGTTATGGTCAATTGTGATACTGCTGCTGTAACAAACTCCCCCGATGAAAAATCTCTCACAAATGCCAGTACAGCAAACATAAGACAATGACTGCAAGACTGCATGTATAATGAGTATCCACTACCTTGAATGCGACTCTGAACATTCCCTCATATAACAGCAGCAGACAATGCTCCTGACACCTAAATAGTCTTGTTTAAGTTTCATGGTGGCAGTAAATAATTCAAAAAACTAATACTTTCCACCTTTAATGCTGAATTGCTCCTTCACTTCAAACAGTTTCACCCTGGGTAACCTCCCATTTTGATTAGTACACCTGCTTTGACAGCACATCTCACTGCAGTATTAGGTTGCAAATGGTCCAACTAGATTCAAACCTCACAATGTATGCATAGTTTTACACACAAGAATTTGCCGATGGCAGACCAGACAAGGCAAAAGTCAAAAAAGTTCCACCTTACCTAACAAAGCAAGATAAGTTGCTTCTCTTTCAACAACTTTGTGCAGCTGTAACATAATTCAGTTAAGTTGCTACCTGTACTTTGCTGTAGCACAATAAGTCTTTCGGGACTGCCAGGGTTTACATTGCACAAATTTGTGCCTCTAAGCACAGTTATTATACAGAGAGAGGAGGACTCAGCTCCTTAGTGTTTCTAAATCTCTCTTTCTACATCTTAGTTGTGACCACAGTCATGTTAACAGGCTCTCTTCCTCTTATAAACCTACATGAGCAGCTGCGGAGGGTACTGAGTATGCATGGGCATATCAATGACACAAATTGGGATGTCATGTGATACTGTTTACATTTACAGCTGATGCAGATGCTAACGAACAAATCTGCTGTCAAAGCTAACCTTCATGCAGAAGTGCATAGCTGTAATGCCACATTTTTATACCTTTATGACACCCTAACATGCCAACATTTCCAGCACTATCTTTTTCACATCCCACCATAGATTATGATACTGAGAAGCCCTATGATGCACTGTAACTGCTGAAACACAAAACGGGCATGGCCATGAGATTCCAGCAATTATTCTCTGTAATAAGATCTAGAGTATGGTCATGTCTAATTGCACTTTGTGTGGCAAGCCATCCTGCTGGCGCAGTAAGGAATCAAAAATATTTCTTCATTTGTTGCATAGGGACTACTGGGAGCACATACAAGGGTCCCCAGTATAAAACAGATGCCTGGCACTCTCCTGCCAGGGCCATCACAAATGTGTGACCACCATACTTTGCTCTGGGAAGCAGTGCAGGCAGCACTATACTGACCTACGAAGCCAAAATCCTGACCTTCTGAATCGACTGAAGAAGAAGTCAGAGTAAGGGCACTTAAGATGTATTCTATGTATCAGTCCAATCTGTAGAGAAAACTGGTTTCCTACTTAACACAATATAGATTGTACACATATTGCTAAATGATTACATTTTCTCTATGGCTCAGAAGGCCATAGAGTGTAACTGCTTCCTACACTGGTAAAGGAGGATATAAAGGCTTTCCAGGTGAAGTGGTGCATATGTCTTTAATTTTTTCATTTAAATGTACTTGCTTTAGAAACATTTATATTACTGCATTAGTTCTAGAGCAGCAGTATGCTCATCAGTCATCCCCAATGAGGTAAATGTGGGTATGCAAACATACACAGGTACTGGCACTTATGTTTATATGCTATTCTGAGCATGTCTGAACAGTTATTCAGGTAGTGTGTATGACTGTTGCAGTTGTAGGCCTGCACACATGTAAGTGTTACAATAAATAGGTTCATAGGTTGGTACTAGGCTATTAGCCCTAGGGCCTATGCAAGCCTAGCCATAACAATTCCCTGGATATTTCTTCCCACAATATTTACTTCGCTGGACCCCTATCTAGCAGGGCGACTGACATGATCCCCGGGGTGAATTTCCTATCTCCCATCCAATCATCAAGGTTCCTTTTGAAGAGGGACAATGAGGTGCTCTGCTTGACATGTACTGGCAGTCTATTCCAGAGTATGGGGAGTCTCTGGGTCAGGAACCTATCCCTCCAGCATGTTTTGTTCATTGTGATGACAAGGTTTAGATTCCTGGAGCGTGTGGCTCTGAGGGATTGGGATTTCTTTAAGTGGAGCATGTCCAACAGCTCAAGGTTTGACATGGCCTTGTATGTTAAGCAGAGATCGCCTCGGAGCAGACGATATGCCACAGAGTATAGCTGGAGTTTTTTTTAGACGGTCAGCATATGGCATCTGCTTTAGGCCTGTGATTCTTTTAGTGAGGTATTTCTGTGGCCTTTCCAGCTGTTGCAGATGTCTTGTGAGGTACATACCAAACGAGGCACTATACTCTATAATGGGTCTAATGAGGGATGAGTACAGTGGGACAACGGCCTCCTTTTTTCTGGATGAAAAGCCCTTAGTGATGAGGTGTGCCACATAGAAGGATTTCCTGACTATTGTGGCGATGTGGTTATCAAAAGTGAGACCACTGTCCACCTGTGTCCCTAAGTCTCTCATCACACTTTCGATGGTTAGTGTCCTGCCACCTATGTGGTAATTCATGGGTACATGTTTTTTTCCAAAGGGGATAACTATACATTTCTTGGCATTAAGCTTGAGCCCATGGCTCTGGCACCAGGCATCTGTTTCTGTAAGGCCCTTTTGTAGAATATCCACATCACTTGGGGATTGAATAATGGCTCCCAGTTTGCAGTCATCTGCAAACTTTGTTAGCCAGAGTCCCTTAGTGTTGGCCTGTACTTCAGAGAAGTAGACGCCAAACAAGAATGGTCCCAGGACTGAACCCTGAGGTACTCCACTTGTCACTTGTCTGGAGCTGGATTTGGAGTCGGCTACTTTTACAGTCTGGGTTCTGTCAGTAAGCCAGTTGGCAACCCATTGAGTGACGTAGGGATTTATGCCCAGCTTAGTAAGTTTATCTATGATTCCAGAGTGGGGGATGGTATCGAAGGCCTTGGCGAGGTCCAGATAGGCTGTGTGGACCACCTTACCCTCGTCCACAGCTCTGGAGACTGATTCGAAGAAGTCAATCAGATTCAGGAGACAAGATCGGCCCTTCACAAACCCAAACTGGGTGGGGTCCAGTGTTTGAAGGTTACCAATGTCTTTGTTTATAAGTTTTATGATAATGCGTTCCATGCTCTTCAAGATCAGGCTCGTCAGACTGATGGGACAGTAGTTCCCAGGATCCAAGGTGGATCCTCCCTTGTGGAGTGGGATAACGGTAGCTGTGCGCCACTCAGTGGGCCCGAAGCCTGAGGTGAAGCTATGATTAAACATGACACTTAGGTGAGGTGCCAGTTCATTTTGTAGTTCATGTAGTACACAGCCTGGGATGTCATCTGGTCCCATGGATGCTGTATTATTAGCTTTGGAGAGTGCGATTTCTACCTGTGTGGCCGTGATTATCGGAATTTGGCAATCTTTTGGTATTGAGATGGGCCTTTTAGGGGATACGAGGGTGAAGTTGGCACTAAATCGATCTGCCAGGATATTGGCAATATCTTTGGGATCAGTATATTTAATGCCATTCTGTTGTAGCTCAGAGCAGATCTGAACATTGCCATTTAGATTCTTGACATAACTATAGAATGCCTTGTGGTTATCTTTGGAATCTTAGGCAACTTTATTTTCGTAACTAGCTTTTGAGGATTTTATGAGGGATCTCAGCTTCTTACTGAGGCTGGTGAGGGAGTTTTTTGCATCCTGGGATTTTCCTCTTTTCTGCAACAGTTTCTTCCTTCTGTTGTATAGTTTGTTTATAGCAGGGGACCACCAGATTGGCTTCCTTTTTTTGGAGAAGAGCATCTTGCTTCTATTTGGGATGGCACGATTCATGCACAAGTGGATGTGCTCATACAGTGCCTTAGTGTAGGATTCTGCAGTCAAACTTCCAGATCCCGTCTGCGTGGGTGTTGTGAAGTTTGTCACTTCTGACTTCAGTAGTATGAAGTTGGCTTTGGAGAAGTTTTTTTAAGGAGGTTTCCTTACTGGGGGGTGGGGATGGGATGTGGATGTCAAAGGTAATTTGCTTATGTTCAGACCTGACCAATGAGGGGGTGACCACTAGTGTGGAGCATCTATCTCCCATGTTGGTAATGGCCAGGTCTAGGATATTGGAGCCCCTGGTGGGACAATGGATTAGTTGATCCAGGGCGTTGGAATTTATGAATTCCAAGAACCGTTGGGAAAAGGAGTTGGTACCCGAGTAGTTTTCCCAATTAATGGCAGGGTATTTGAAATCACCCAGTATTAGGGTGTTTGGTTGCATCTTAATATTTTCCAGTATGGTTAGAAAGGTGTAGTGAGAATCTTGGGGCATGGTGGGGGATCTGTAGCAAGCTACAATTTGGATTGCAGTCTTACCTAGTGTTAGTTGCACCTGGAGAATTTCAGATGCATTGTGTTGGGCAACTAGCCTGGAGGTGTGAATATCCTTGGTGAACGTGGACACTCCTCCACCTTTAGTGTTTCGGTCTTGGTTTTGTGGCTGAAAAGTGTGGTAAGAATTGTAGCCTGGTATTGCAGGGGTGCTCTCTGGAGCCTTGAACCAGGTCTCAGTTACTGCACAGTTATCGATGTTCTCCATTTTTAGGAGTGCCTCGAGAGAGTGCATTTTGAGGTTCAGACTTCTAGCATTGAGTAGCATTACCTTCAGATTTTGCATGCTTGTATCTGTTACGGTGGTGGCTTTATCCTTTGAACGTTGGCTAAAAAAGGCACTATAGGGGAGGCAAGAGCTTTAACCAGTAACCTGAATCCCAGGGGTGACAGGTGCAGACCATCTCTGTCAAAGCATCGTGGTTTGTCGATCATGTCTTCCCAGGCAGACAAATACTGGATCCCCTTTGAATGGCACCAAATGCTTAGCCAATTGCTGAAGTCAATCATTTTGTCCTTATACTGTGGTATCATTCTGGGTGAAGGCAGGATGCTACTAAGGGCTAGGGTCAAACCTGCCTGGGTCACATGATCCAAGAGATGTTCCATGTCGCTTTTCATTTAGTCCAGGGAGGTACATCTCAAGTCATTCACTCCAGCATGGACAATGACAGAGTCGTATTTGTACTTGTTGTGGAGTGACTTGAGTGTATGAGTTATGTGGCGGATCCTGGCACCCGACAGGCAGCTGACTCTAATTTTCTCCTTGTTCAGCCTGGTGAGTGGCAGTGTGCCTAACTATAGAGTCACCTATGAATAAAGTGTTGGGTACATTGTCTTGCCTTAGGGGCTGTTGTTGGGTGGCACACTGGTGTTGTGAGCTGTGTGTAACTTTGGTTGTGACTGGTGTTTGTTTGCGTTTCGGTGGTCCTTGTTGCTTGGGCAGGTTAATGTTAAGGGCCTCCACATATGTGGGTTTAGTGTTGCTATGTGTGGGTGTTGATGGTGTAGGTTTTGAAGGGCTATGAGTTGCTTGAGGTGTAATGCAGGTGTTAACCTTCTCCTCTTGACTGTCTAGCACAGTCTTGGCTGGAGAGAGCTTTGCTTCCAGTTTGGCTAAGTGCATCTCTTGCAGGTTGTAGTGTAATGATAGGTAAAGAAAGTCAAGTGGTCAGTGACTTACAAAGACACCTCAACACTTTGTAGGTACATTAACATTTCTACATCCAAGTGTACTCCGAACAACAGGTAATACACAGTTAGAATTTTTACTTGTGACCATCTTTTTAGGATAATACTTCATAGTATAGCACCCTTAATGTATCAGGCAGCCATGCTGCATATGAGTTTAGGATTTTTGCAGCAGTTATATTTATAATCTGTATGGCATCTGTGACGAATGGAGATACTGCCAGCACAACTAGCTGAAATTTTGTAAATAATTACATGTCACTGGTGAATATCAAAATGATTTATATAAGATGCCTGTGTTATAAATGTATTAGAACTGTATGCCATGTGTATATCAAACTGGTTTGTACAGATGTGTGTTGGAAAGGTATTTTATAAAATGTTTGTTTGAAATGCATCCACAGTTTGCCCTACTGGGAGAGAACAGAAATGTATATGCACTAGTGTAACTGTTTAAATGTATATGTTAACAGAGGAATTTGGAGGGCTAACTTCAGTCCAGCAAACTTTAGGAAAACCATTGAAATTAAACTACTTTATTGGCTACACAATAAAAAATGGTATCTTTCAGTTTTCAATGCCGCTAGAGACACAATGTCTGTACTAGGAAACTTTCTGTATTATCTTTAGGGTGAAGTAATTACTAGTCTTGAAAGCATAAAGGAATGCAATTGTTTTATGACTTCCAGCATCTGCCAGAGATCTGAGGAGAAGCCCTTGTCTGTGTATTTTTACAGGCAGATGCTAAATACTGCTAGCTTCATCAATGGTTGTTTTTGGGCCTGGGAACTAAAAGTTAGATGACAAGAAAGCAATTCTGCAAGCTACCCCAGCAGTAATACTTCAGATATTAAAATTGAGAAGTCTCTTACTGAGACAGGGCATTCTGCATTTTGTATTGGACCAAACAACAATAACTAGAAGATCCATTCACCACATATGCCTTGCTCTATTAGTAAGTTCTTAGGTTATAGTAATTCTCTTAGATTCAACAGGAATATAATGAACCTTAGTTTAGATGTTTTTTTCTTTATCTGAGACTGTCCTGCAATGTTGTTTTAAATATTTCCTGAGATTTTGAACTCTGATGTCACTGTGAATAAATATCTAGTACTGGCTTGTTTTTTTATTTATTATTAAATATATTTAAATCTTTCATTGTGGCTGATCAGTGTAGAGATATTTTAAGTTTTGACAGTACTTGCACATTTATTTGGCGACACTGTGTGGGCCACTCCTAATAGCCTTGCTCTTGGTCAGACTACAATTTGTGTTACTATTAAACAGTAAGATTTGACACCCTTTGTTAAATGCCTTAAGGTAGCTGGCTGCAGTGACTGGTGGTAGTAAGAACGACCTTATAGTCTGGGCTGAAGGGGGCATAGCTAGTAAACCTGTGCCAGCCTTTCCCAGGTGTGTGTGTGTGTGTGTGTGTGTGTGTGCTACTTTGGTAGGGACACGAAGCACTGGTTGGGCAGAGAGGGTGCTGGAGGTCTTAACTTGGTCACTCAGCTGAGACCTCATCTCTACAGCTGTGCCAATGGGGAGACTTACTGGGGATCTGGAGAAAGAGTGAGAAACTAGCCCCGGACTGACTGTGGTCTCTATGTGCTCTTAAGGGAAACTGCACTTGACACAGAGAGCTGCATCTGGAAATACTGTGTGTACTTGTCATCCTCCCAGTGTACGTCTCCCACTGTTGCCAGTGGTGAGGATTGAGGCTCCTTGATTACTGGTCCGGTGGTGAGGCATCACAGAATCAATAGTCAAAATATGTCCTTTACAGTTTATACATTCATTTTATAGGTTTACAAGTGCTTACTAGGCTAGTGATATTAGAGGATGTTAAGCCGCCTAGCTTTACATTCCCATTTTGTGTACCAATAAGTCTGAGAAGGGCAGAACAAGGATATGTTGGAGCATTTACATATTATCCCTATCATGAAGGACAAAGGTGCTAAACTGGGGGGTGAATTTGAAGTTACCCATCCATTCGTGCAAAGTATGTTTGATGGAGCAAGACAAGTACTTTGCTTTACGCAGAGTGGAAAATGGTTCCACAGAAGAAGAATTTTTTGTGATACATACCTATCCCTCCAACATTTTCATTTATGTTGCAGAAGAAATTAAGATCCCTTCAGCAAGTGTTTATGCTACCACTGGACTTGCATATGTGTAACAGGTCTGACAGGATAGGGTCTGTTAAGGGTCTACAAGTGAGGCAGAGGTTGCTTGTCAGTAGCCTGTGTGAAACTGAGAAGAGGGCAAGGCTTTGAGATGGTCTACAGTTTTCATGATTTAGGCCCTTGATTTTCTTAAGAGAAAGCACTGTGGTTATTCTAGTTATGGCAAGTACATACTGAAAGAGGCACTACACTCAGTAATTAGTCTAATGAGTGCCAATTACAATGTAATAATTACATCTCTAGACCTGGATGCCATACTTCTAGACATAAGCTGTATGATGAAAAAGGATTTCCTCACAATACTGGATATGTGGTAATTAACAAACAGCTCATTGTTGACATAGGTTTCCAGACGACTACACAATCAATTTTAAGGGGTGAGTTGTAAACGTAAGCATTACAAGAAGGATGTAATTTTATCCACCCACATCTCCTTTTTCCCTCATTTTTGCACATGGGGTTGGGGTATAATTTCCACAGTGAAAGTCATCTAGAGCCAATGTTCACAGTACCAGGAGGCTAGTCCTGTCACAGCTGTTCTTCCAGCGCGCGCGCACACACACACACACACACACACACACACACACACACACACACACACACACACACACAGCCAATTTAGAATGTACAATCCACCGACTTCAGGTCTTTTAAATGTGGGAGGAAACTGGAGCAACCACAGATAATCCACACAAACACGGGAGGACATGCATACTCCACTTAGAAGGCACCCCAGCCAAGAATCAAACATGAGAACTTCTTGCTGTAGGAAGAATACAATTATATATTCCTTGCCATTTAGTTTTAGTCCATGGTGTTGACACCACCTATTTGTGTGGGGCGGGCCCTCATGGAGTATCATGATGCCCTCTGGAGAGTTTATGATGACAGCAACTCTGCAGTCATCTGCAAACTTAGTCACCCACACATCCTTAGTGTTAGCTTTGATGTACGAGAAATAAATGTCAAAGAAGAATGTCTCAAGGACTGATCCTTGTGGGGTACACTGATAGTGACAGGTCTTTTGAAGGATACAGTCACCCACCTTTATTTGCTGGTTTCTACTTGTGAGTCAATCTACTATCTAACGAGTTACATATGGATTTACATTTATTTTGGAGAGTTTCTCTATGATAGCAAAGTTTGGGATGATGCTGAACACCATTGCAAGGTCTAGATATGTCATATATACTGATTTGCCATCTTCCAGTGCTACAATATTTTTTTTCAAGTCACCACATTAAGTAGGAAGGATCGGCCCTTAAATCTGAATCATAATTCCATAATGATACTTTCCATAGCCTTACAGATGAGGTTTGGTCAGGCTTACAGGTCTATAATTACTTAGAATTACTCATCCTCTATGCAAAGGAATAACCATTGTTGTTTTCCTTTTACTTGTAATAAAACCTGTTTTGCTGCTGACATTTAATTCCATCTGTGGGGGGGGGGTCTGTATATTGTCCAGCCCTCTGGTAGTAGTGTTCTAGAACTTCCATGGCATTTTGAGGACTTGTTTTTGAGAGATTTAAGGGAGTGTGGATACAGGCATATATTCTGAGAATACTGGAGGGGAGAGAGGGTGAAATTTGAGCTAAATTTATCTGCTAGTAGATTGGCAAGGTAATCTTTGTTAGTGTATGCAATATCATTTACTATTAGCTCTGCACAGTGCTTGGCATCATTTCTGAGGTTTCTAACAATGAAAGCTTTGTGGTTATCCTTTGCCTAGGTGGCTACTTTTACATCATATCAGTCTTTAGTAGATTTGATCAAGGTCCAGAGTTCCTTGGTTGGTTTAGCAACAGCATTTTTGGCATCTTGACGGGCAAGTTTATTTTTTGTATACGTTTTTTTTTTTCTATTATAGATCTTGTTTGTATCTGGGTTCCACCACAGGTATTTACTTTTGACTTCTGGCATTGTATAATACTTCTGAGGGGCATAGATGGGTCTATGCAGTTATTTACACAAGCACCATGAAGACAGAACAGTCTTTTGAATTTAGCAAAGTTAGCATTCAGTTTTAGTAGATGAGCCTTCGTACAACCTCTGAAGACCAAAGTATTAGAAGCTACTTCAGTCTTACGGTGAATGTGACAGATCTGTGGTCTGATCTGACTATAGAGGAAGTTAAAATTGGTGGGGAGCAAAGCTGCCCCATATTGGTAAGGATTGAATACTAGACTGCATTACCTCTGTTTGAAAGAGTCTGTATTGATAAAGTCCATTTCTGGGCATGTATGTTTGAAGATGTACAACATTGCCAGTTTGTGGAAAGGTAGTTTGAAGTCTTCTAGGAGAATGGTATTTGTCTTATTATACATGGACTCCATACAAGTTAGTTAGGAGGTGTGGGCCAAGGGGAACCACAGGGGGTCCTAGTTAGCCATGATATGAAAATGGGTTTTGTTAACAGTAAGTTGGACATGGAGTTCCAGGTCATTAACTTGTCCAATTAATCTAGAGGTGAATTTTTTTAAGACTACATGTGCAAAAATGGGAAGAAAGGGGTTGTGGATAGATGGATGCAGACACTTCTGCCTTAAGTGTCTCTGTCTAATAATGTACACCTGAACGTGTGTTAAGCATTGAAACTTGCATAATAATGTAGACCTGAACATGTGTTAAGCATTGAAACTTGCACTAAAAGAAGCCCTTCATTGCTCCAAAAACAGTTCTCTGTGAAGATGCATATATCAATGTTTTCCAGGGTGAGGAGTACTTGTAGGGAGTGGAGTTTTTTTTTTTTTTTATTAAGACTCTTAACATTGAGCAGCAACACTAAAGTTACTTGGAATCTGTTTTGTTATATTTACAATAGTTTGCTATCCTTTCTTTTAACTTATTCTGTTATGTTACTTCTCACCCTTTGTTTTACAATTACGCCACATAAGTGCCAGTAGGTAGGGCCTGGATCCACAGTCCATCAGCAAGCCCAACCAGCCCCCGCATCTCTTGGGCAACATCAATGGCTGCATCCCCTGTGGCTGCACTGGGGGACAGTGAAGTGGTCACTTCTCTTGCCAGTGGTGGTGTTTCACTGACAAAGTACCACTGACCCTGCACGTGGCTCTGCCAGGGAGTGGTGGCTATGTGACCCACAGGGAGTTGGAAGAGGTAGTGGGAGAGCTGTGGACCAGTGGCTGGATGCCTGCATCACTAATTTGGAAAGGCTCCCTTTATGACTCAGAGTCACATCCCTGCCCAGCTCTGTCAGCAACACCCAAGGTAGGACCCAAATGTGAGGTTAGAAAGGGTGCTGTCTCATCTCCTCCCTGTGGGTCACATGAGCAGGGTAGTACAATCCCATCCTGGTATAGCCATCTCTTTTGTCTTTGCCCTCATGTTTGCTGCCCAGTGCTCTCAATCACCAATTTCTTCCCTTTGCTTGTATGACATCTCGGACTCCATTTCCCTCGAGTCAACACTTCCTCTGTCAATCTTTTGTCTCAGTGTTTGTGTGCCTGTCCCTGTTACCTACCCTCAACATCTTACGATACCTTCATTTTCCTTACATCCTTCTCCAGCTTTCTATTTTGATAAAAAAGAAAAAGGCACCTATCCCACCAAATAAGTTACCCTACCCCCTTCCATTTTTACTGTAACTGTTTTCCTCATGGAATCTCCTCGGTTTGCTGGCCCCTTTTTCTGTGCTCTCCTATACTCCCATTTTCCACCCATTCATATGGTTAAAAGAAAAAAAAGATTTCAGCAGTAACAGGCCACTTTCTCTTATTATTGCTTCTTAGCGCCTGTCCTGAGGTAAGGACACCCTCTAAGTTTTGGCACTTTTTTGACTGACTCCATAGCCACTACTTTGGCTGACTCTCCCTTACCAGATGTCCTGCTCTGGCTGCAAAAGCAAATAGTAATTACCTATAGTTTAAACATAAAGCTTTCACACGGTTAATTGTTAAAGAGCTCAGAGCAGCATTATGCCCAGATCAGAAAAAGCAGGAGGCTACCATTGTGGTTATTTTTCTAAATCCCTGAGAATGCACTTCTTTCTTGAAAGAAACTTAAGACTGAATTTCATCCTTACTGTTGATTTTTCAGGCCCACAGTTCACTGTAACTTTTTTTTCTAGAAGTGCATTTTCAAGCCAGCGTCAGTGCACTGGTCAAATTATTTTACTTTTTCTTCTCTCTCTGTTTTAGTTAAAGAAACTCTCTCTCTTTTTCTAATATTGTTTGTGATCATCTGGTAAATATGCTGTACTGAATACATCTCTTGCACAGAGTCCCTTGTCTGGTTTGTATTTCCTTTTCTGATCATACTTCCATAGATTAAAGTAAAATCTTCTTCAATGTCGTAGGTGCCTAATGGAAAGACGTTCTGAACTTGTTTTATAAGGATCTGTAGTTTGTTTCCACTTGAACTTCTTTACCACAATCATTATTGTGAAATTTTTCACATCCATACACCACTGTTAACAGTTCCTTTTCTAACTGTGTGTGTGTGTGTGTGTATATATATATATATATATATATATATATATATATATATATATATATATATATATATATATATATATATATATATATATATAAATGGCCTTACCCCAAGTGAAAATAGCTTACTCACTTCCAGGATTGCAGTTCATATACCATTCTATTATTTACTTGTAACACAAACAGCTTACTCGTATCATAGCATTTTAATGCTGTTGCTTCTGTTACTAGTTTCTTGAGCATTTCAAATCTCTTTTCCTGTTCACAACTCAGCTCTCACTTCACATGCTGCTCTAACATCTTTCTTAGAGGCATATTTATCTCATATATTCCAGACATTAAAAAAGAAGAAATCTCAATAATGCTGGATTTTCTATCGATTTTGTCATTTGCACAGCTGATTTTCTTCTGCATCATGCTTCAGTCCTTCCAACATCAGAATATGAACCCTGGTATTTCAGGCTTTTCAGTAGTTTACATTTGCTCTTATTTAACTTGAAAGCATAACGTTAATCTAACAGTTGTATCGGTCTCTTAATATGCTCTTCAAATACTTGTAAACATAGTAGATGTATTAGCATAGAGTCAACACTTCCAAAGCTTCAGGAACCTCTGCAGCAGCTCTATGGGACACCCCCAATGAAGAAAAAACATCAGACTGAATTCTAAGGAATCTATACCTTCCTAAAAATCTCATTTAATATACACAATTTAAAGCTATCTTCATCAAGCTTTCTCTACTACAATCTACAACGTACACACAACACTGTAAAGAACTTGGCATTTAGCACTGCTGCATCTAGCTCCTCTTCTTCTTTTGGCTTTTCCCGGTTAGGGGTCACCACAGCGGATCATCTGTCCGCTCATGATTGGCAGTGGAGTTTTACAGTGTCGAGTTACTAGCCCGGTGCCCAACCTTCCACAGAAGGCACACACATGTACACACTCACACCTAGGGCCAATTTAGAGTGTCCAATCTACCTACTGCATGTCTTTGGGATGTGGAAGGAAACCGGAGCACCCGGAGGAAACCCACGCGACCACAGGGAGAACATGCAGACTCCGCACAGAAGGCACCCCATCCGAGAATCGTGGTGACTATCCTCACTCCTTTTTGTTGTCATCCGAGAATTGAACCGGAGAACCTCTTGCTGTGAGGCGGCAATGCTAACAGCTGCACCACCATGGCTGCCCTTGCATCTAGCTTCTCTACTGTATGTAATTGCTAATGCTACTTTTTTAGTCATTTCATTCAATTCTTGCAGATAAATACAAATGCTAATCTAGTCCTGCATCATAACAGTAACAAAGTTAGTCATCCATTCTGCTGGCTCGGTTTCTAAATGACAACTAAGATTTCCAAGTGTTTCGGTTCCTGCTTCTTCTGCTGCTTTTCATGAAGAACACGTCACTAGCATAGCATCAGGACTTGTATGTATACATTTTCTTGGCAAACTTATGCAGACTGTACATAAATCTATGCAGTCATACAGAAGATCATTGCATAAGCTTTGTACAGTATTTGAGATTCTTTGCGACTGTGGGCACATTCACTCTCCATTTTCATATGGAGACTTTATTTTATCACTCCTAGCTTCTCATAAGCTAAGCAATTCAATATACTACAATAACTTACTTCTTTATATGCTATAATGTGAAACAGAATGGTCTACTTCTTACTTTTATATTAATATGTTAATAGATTTTGGGACTTCCAAGACGGCTGCAAAATGATCAACAGCTTAACTTCTTTTTCTCAATTTTTGTTTTCACACTGGGAAAGCTGGAGTGCCACTGAAACTGTCATTTGGGGAAAAATTAAGTTACTGGCCAGCAAGAACATTGCCTGCATGTCAGCAAAGAAGAACTTTAGAGAACCTGAAAGAAAATCAACCAAAAATGGTAAAAAGAAAACAGTGGCTGGGAAAGATCCTGCAGCTGTTCTGAAATGCAATTCAAGAGATGGCTCCCTGTAAGTCAGAGGAAAAAATATATCAAATGTACGCAGAGGTAATTAAAATAAATGAAACACTGAAGTACTATACCAACTCAAATAATAAATGCTGGAAAATTTAAAACGTTTTAACTAGCTATTCAATGAACTGATCTAACATTGTAAAAAATTAGAAACTGAAATGAAGAAAAGGCTGGCAGAGTTGTTTAAAAAAAGAGCAGACTTAGAAGACAGACTGCACAGAGAAAGCATGAAATTTTCTGTTGTACGAGATAAACTGGAAGGAACAGACTGTAATAATTTTATGAAAGCATAAACAGGCTGGATTGGTGTACCACAGTAGGACTTGTTAATTGAAAGGGTACATTGAATGTATGCTCTAAAACCGACCATGAGAAAAACAGCCAAGACTTATGTTAGTAAAGATGGATTGGGAGGGTGGCTTAATGGCCAAGGTGTTTGCCTTACAAACACAAAGTGCAGGGTTTGAGTCTCACAAGGGATAACTGGCTAGGCTTAAAATGGCTCGCAAGGGCAATTAGCTTAGTACTAAACTATGAATCAAACCAGCAGAAAAAGTTGATTCTGCCAACTATGGCAGAATGGAAAAATATTAAAAATCGGCACCTGCAGGTTGTTTGTAAAAAATTATTATTCACAGTACACCAGGCAGAAGAGAAACAGATTTTTATTCCACAATCAGGGAATGTTGAGTGGCAGGTGTGACACTCAAGCCGCTGTATCAAGTTGCCTTCAAAGTATTTTTCCTGGGGGATCAAAGACATTTTTTTTTATGCTAAACAGGCTACGGAGGAAACAAAGTTTACCCAAAAGTGAGCCACCAAATAAAAGGGGACTCTGCTTCTCATAGCTCAGAGAGACTTTGCCAGTGAAACCTTTTTCAATATTTCAAAGGAAATGCTTGTGAGACAGAAAAAAAGCACAGGCATTGACTAGGATAATCAGAAGTTCCTTGGTCTTGAACCAGAGTCTAGTGCACAGAGATTTAGATGATCAGGAAGATCATCAGCAACACTAAAATTGCAGAATAAATCTGAGATTATAAAGCATCAATCACCTTTGTGAAATATGGATTTGCAATAAAGAGAGAGTCTTGAGAAAAGACTAAATTTTGTTGACTTTGTGAAACTTGTGAGTGCACTGTAAAAGCACAAACCCTGCATTATGTCTTTAATGTTTTGAAGAATACTAAAGGGAAAAAAGAAGTAGCTGTAAGCAAAACATTTTTTGTTTGTATTAGTATCTGTACAAAACATTCCATGATATAAACTATATGATATACTGTAACGTGCAGTCAGAAGTAATGGGGGGGGGGCTATTTTCAATGACCGCTGTGTTAAATATACTAAAGAAATCAAGTACCTTTTTTAGTTGCAATAAATATAGGTTATAAATTATAACAAGAGAAAAAAGGCTGAACACAAGCAAGCTCGTTAATATGATGCTGTGATTTTTGTGCTGCTGGGTGGGGTGGAAAAGTGGTTTGATTATACTATATGTAGAACTAATATGATCATTTTCTTTGTTTTACAAGAATGGATGTCTAAAATAATGTCACTGGCTTACGCTCTAAACAGGTTTTTTTGTAAGCAAATATACTTGACAATGGATAGAAGCCATGAAAAAATGCTAGACTTCCTCCATCAACCAAGTTATTAGCTTGTTTTTTTCCACCAACTGGCAAATGCTTTTAGTGAGAGAAGTCTACAACTGAAAGTCGTTAATCAAGGGAATTCTGTGCATGCTGTTACAAGTGAACTTTACAAACTAGCCATCATTCACATTCCAACTTTTTTTTCTCATGGCAGACTACTTTTATATGAAGACAGGCTATCAGCGAGTGCAAGCAATTAGTCTTTAGAATTCTGAACATTCTTTGGTGATGGAAATGCAAAATTCTAAAAGGTACAATGACAAGCAGTTCAGGGAAAAATAATGTTTGAAATTATGAGAAGTGAACAGGAGATACCCTCCAGCAGCCTTAATACTTAATTGCATTTAATAGAAAAATATATAATTTTGTTTTATTTAAAGGCAAGATAGTGCACTTTCTCTTAGCACTAAACTGTAATGCTTTCTGAAAGCACTCAATTTGTTCAAATCTGGGAGGAGAACAGAGACAAGAAAACAACAGACAGCAACTGGGAGCATGGGCTACAACATGTACTTTAGTATGGGTAAACGTAATTTCAGATTAGGTTATTATTCCTGTGGGTGTAACTGTCGATTTGGGGTAATTGTCCCTATCTAAAGAGTTAAACTTCATTTGTTGAAAATGTACATAGTTTTGCATGTTTGTTCTAAGTTAACAGACGATGGGGTGTTCCAAAAATGCATTTTTTGAGCGTTTACATTAAAGCAAAAAGTATTGAGAAAGTATTGACAAAGTCTGATTGAGTATTGACAAAGGCTCAAATGGAGATGAGAAGAAATAGGCATATAAAAAGAAATCAGCCTGCCAAACATTAATGTGTGTATGTGTGTGCAAGACAAAAGTTGGAAATACACATTCAAAAAATTGTCATGTATAATAAGGAGGAACAGCAGCTTTTTATCATAATGGCTACTCAATCCACAGAATCTTGGAATAAAAATGTTTTTACAGGTATAGTCAAAAAGGAAATAGTACTGAATTGTATCAACAAAAGCAGAGTGCAAATAGCAATGCTGCAGGAAACACATTTTGAAAGAAGCAAGAATGTGAATGCAAGGATTTCAAGATGGATATTCAGCAGAATATCAGGAACAAAGGAAAAGGGGAGCAATAATAATGATTTTAAAAGGGGCTCCAGTTGTGACAGAACAGGAATTAAGATGAGAATAGTAGATTTATGGTAGTAAACAACTATTAGAAATGGGGGAGGAATACACTGGCATGCATTTACATTCCACCCAAAACTGCTACTATGGAGCTTTAGACAATTCTGGGAGAAATAATCAGCTTTCAGCAGGGAATATTACTTACACGTGGGGACTAGAACTTCATTTGCAATAGTAAGGATGTATTGTGGTAATCTAGAAGAGAAAATATAACGAAAAGATGGTATATTTCTGAACAGATTTATGAAAATATTAAGTACAAAAAGAGTGAACTCAGCTGTAGGAACTGACAGAATTTACTTATTATTCCTCAAGGAACAATAACTGGGCTAGAATGGATAAAATTATAATTCACATGTATATGTGCATTTAGCTGAAAGCTTCAACATACATCCAATAATTATTTTCAGATCATGCACCAATAAAAACTAAGATAAAAATTTGGGGTGATGAAATAATAAAAATGAGTTAGTAGTGCTTTCCCATGTCCCTGTTCAAAAAAGAGAAATTTTAGGAACGGTTAGTGGAAATTATTCAAAAGTTATTAGGGAAGATATAAATTTCTTCAGAGATAAAATGAAAATGGAGTTTAAAATAGGGTAGAAGTAAAAAGATATTGGTAAGTAACAGGAATTATTCAGAGAGGCTGACAAAAATTAGAGTATTGCAGAATAAGGAGAATGTCACAGAACAAGGCAAAAAGCTACTGTAGACTGCTAGAGAGAAAATAAGGAGTATTTGGATAACATGCTTGAGTTTAATGAGACTGCTGTTAAGCAATCATTTTTGATGACTCCAGAGTGCAAAAACGTTTAGTACAGTGAATTAGACAACAGCAAGTAGAATTGGGTTATTGCCAAATTTAGGAAACCTATGCCAAGAAAAATAACCAAATATCCTATAGGGGAGTATTAGAGACACTTCAGAAATTTTATGAACATTTGTATAAAGCAAAGGAATGCAGAAACCAAGAAGAAGAAATGGAAATATTTATGGAAGACTTAAGCATACAAAGATTAGATGAAGATGATGCACAACAACTAACAGTTAAGATAGGAGGAGATGAGATAAATAAAAGTTACGTGCTCACCATAACGTTCCACCTGTGCTGTCCACTTTCATTCTTCCTCAACAAATGGGTTCAGATCTGACCCTCTTGATCAGACTCAGCCACATTCTTTAGATTCTAGGATCAGACTCGAGCTTCTCCCTTACCCATAATGCCCCGACCACTGTATTACCTCAGATCGAGTTTGTTGCTATTATACAATATCCCAGGAAAAAGATTTTAACTCAAAATAGCTAAGATAGAACAGTGATAGCTGACAGATCAGGAGCTGAAACACAAAAGAGAAGTTATGTACCTACCATAACGTTCCATGTTAGTTGTCTTCTTCTCGCCTTCTTTCTTGCTGGTTGGGTCCGGAGCCAATCCTCGGCTCCGACTCGGCCATCTTCAAAAGCTCGAGAGCTGCATACTGGCTCGAGACCACCCCATATCCCATGATGCCTGGCGCTAGATACCCATATCTCGTTTGGCAAGTCTAACTGCAGACATAATAAGGAAAGGATCCTATCCTGGAATATATAAAACCTCCAGAGAGGCTACTAGACAGAAATGAATAGCTAGAGAAGACTCAGCCAGTGAAAAACCATAAGAAACTCTTCTCGGTCTACAAGGATAGGGGGATGGAGGGTGGGACGCAATAAAGAAGGCGAGAAGAAGACAACTAACATGGAACGTTATGGTAGGTACATAACTTCTTTATGTTAAGTTGTTTATCTCGCCTTCATTCTTGCTGGTTGGGACAGCGTCCCTAGCACCTAAAATCCTGGGTGGCTCATCGGAACAAACTCTTCAGAACAGTGGAACCAAAATCTGCTCTGTTTCTGGAAACCACATCCAACTTATAATGCGAAATAAAAGTATGTGGGTTGGTCCACATAGCCGCAGCACATATAGATTCCATGGGCAGCCTATCCTGAAAGGCCACAGAAGTGGCTAAAGCTCTGGTGGAGTGACCTTTTGGTTTAACAGGTAATTCTTTAACCCTCAGTTGATAGATAAATGTGATGATAGAAGTCAACCACCTGAACAAGGTTACTTTTGAGGCTGGAAGACCTTGTTTACCCTCAGCATAAGACAGGAAATGTTGATCCGATTTCCTGATATCCTTAGTTCTATACAAATAAAAGCGTAGTTGCCTGTGAACATCTAACTGATGCAATTTATATTCCGCCCTGTTGGAGTGGTTGGGAAAAAACACAGGAAGGTCTATGGACTGATTCAAGTTATTTTCTGAAGAGACCTTAGGAAGGAAGGAAGGATTAGTCCTGAGAGCAACCCTATCATTGTGGAACACTAGGTACGGAGGACGGGTACAAAGAGCCCGAAGTTCCGAAACTCTTCTGGCTGAAGTAATGGCTACCAGAAAAAGAGTTTTCCAAGATAAAAACTTCAAGGAACAAGATGCTGCAGGTTCGAAGGGAGGCAATATTAGAGAAGCTAAAATCAAATTTAGATCCCACGGAGATGGAGGCTCTCTCACTGGAGGCCTGAGCAGAGTGGTCCCTTTGAGAAAGGCTTTACATAGCTTATGCGACATGATATTATTTCCCGACAGGCCAATGTGAAAATTTGAAATTGCAGCTAACTGAACTCTAATTGTAGTGGAAGCGGACCCAGAATGAAAGAGTTCCGCAAGAAATTCCAAAATGTGGTGTATAGGGGCTGAAAAGGGGTCTATACTCTTAGTCTCTGCCCAGGAAGAAAAACGTTTCCACTTACTAGCGTAAGTTTTTCTGGTGGTAGACTTGTGCGATGATAAAATAATTTTGCGCACAGAGGGAGAGATATCTGGACACCTGGCTAAGGTTGGAAGTGGAGCAACCAAGCAGTGAGCTGGAGAGATTGCAGGGATTGGTGCAGCCTGCCCGATTGATGGATCAGAAGGTCTGGAACTAGGTCCAGAGTCCAAGGCTGCTCGAGAAGATGATGATGCAGGAACGGAAACCATATTTGTCGAGGCCAGTAAGGAGCAATGAGGATCATTTTGCTGCCCAAAACGGTAGCTTTCTGTATTAGTTTCGGAATAAGTGGAAACGGAGGGAATGCATAAAGAAGTCCCTGAGGCCAATCATGGATTAGAGAGTCTCTGGGGGACTGTCCAGGAAGTGGAAGGAGAGAGAAGAAGTTGTTGCACTTGCTGTTGAAGGGGGTGGCAAAAGGGCCGCAGAAAGGCTGGCCCCATTTGCAGAATATTTGGTCCGCAACTATTTGATTCAGAGACCACTCGTGAGGCATGAGAATTGCTCTGCTCAGCCTATCTGCTATGATGTTGGACTTCCCAGGGATGTGCATTGCGATCAGAAACTGCTGGGAAGAGATCGCCCACTGCCAGAGTCTGAGTGCTTCTCGACATAGGGGGTAGGACTTGGTTCTGCCCTGCTTGTTGATGTACCACACTACCAACATATTGTCCGTTTGAATTATGATGGTCCCAGTAGGAAGAGAGTCCTGAAGAGCTTGCAATGCTAAAAGCACAGCCCTCATCTCCAAGACATTTATATGCAGGTGGTACTCGTGAGGTTGCCAGGTGGCTTGGACTGTCCTGCCCTGATAATGCCCCCCCCACCCGATCAGGGAAGCGTCCGTGGTAACCATAGCAACTGGGGGGGGTACAAATGGTCTGCCCAGGGGCACTGATGTGGAGACCATCCACCATGCAAGGTGCTTTTTGCATGCTTCTGTGATCATAATCGTGTGAGACATGGGAAGCTGCTGGAAGGACCACTGGATGAAAAGCAGCCACTGGAGAATCCTCATATGAAAACGAGCTAAAGGAACAAATATGATCGCTGCTGCCATGAGACCCAGAGTTTGGAGGAAGAACCTGGCTTGAATTCTTTTGCATGCTAATAAGACCTGTACATGTTGACGAATCACTAATACCCTTGTCTGGTGGAAGGCTCGCTGACATGTCTTTTGTATTTAGATTGGCGCCTATAAAGGTGATAGACTGACAGGGCGACAATGCAGACTTTTTGAAATTTATTGAGATACTTAGTCTGGAGCAAGTCTCTATAGTGTAGTCTCTGGCTCGCAGAAGGTGATGCCTGGTAGCAGTAAGGAGCCAGTCATCTAGATAAGGAAACACCTGGAATCCTTGCCATCTCAGGTGAGCGGTAACTACTGCCATACATTTGGTGAACACCCTGGGGGCTGTGGTGAGACCAAAGCACAGAGCTCTGAACTGGTAATGGCTGGCTCCCAGCGGGAAGCAAATGAATCTTCTGGAGCGTCTGTCCATTTTGACATGGTAGTACGCATCCTGAAGATCTATACAGCACATCTAATTGTCCTGACCCAGAAAGGACATAATGGACTGTAGCGTGACCATCCGAAACTTCGTTCTTTGTACAGACCTGTTCAGTCTGCTGAGATCCAGAATGGGTCTCCAGTCCCCTGTCTTTCTTGGTGCCAAAAAAAACCTTGAGTAAATTCCAGATCCTTGCTGGTCTGCTGGGACTTGCTGGATGGCCCTTTTTCTTAGCAGTTCTGAAATTTCTTGTACTGCTTGATCCCTTAGATTGGGTGGAACATCTGGAAGGGACTTGTTTAACACTACGGGAGTGCGAACAAAGGGTATTCTGTAGCCTCCGGATATAACCGACTGTACCCATTTGTCTTGTGTTATGTCTTGCCAGGCTCTTAGGTACATCGATAATCTTCCCCCGACTGCCTCCAGAGGTGGGCAGTCGGGCAACTCTTCAGGGATGCTGGAAGGGCTTCTCAGAGAAGGATTCTCTGCTGCCCTGGTTTTGCAACCCCCCTTTGCCACGAGGGTGGCGTCTATTATTGTTCCCTCCTCTGCTCCTGGATGGGAACTCACCACATGTGTCCGGCAAGGCTCCCTGGGATTTCCGGAACCACATCTTTCCACTCTTCTGACCCTTGGGATATGGTCTGGAAGGAGTGGAAAAACGGACTCCCACGGCAGAGAGAGTCTTGCCTTCCTGTTCACACCTGGTAAAGGTGTCCTTCACCTGTGATCCAAAAAGAGAAGAACCATCAAAAGGGGTGTTGGTGAAAGACGCTCTGAAAGGTTCCGCAAGGTTACATAGCCGCACCCAAGCATGTCTCCTTAGAGCAACACCTGTGCCTGCGGCTCTACTTGCACTATCGGCTGCATAAGAAATGAGCCTCATGGAGGAGTTCACCACTGAATTAAGAGTCGCCAGCTGGGAGGCTGCCTTAGCCTGGGCCCCCTCAGCTGATGGATCTTGGGGGGTATCTCCAAGCTCTTTAAGGAGATCCCTTTGAAGGCGGGTAAAGTGGCACAAATAAATCAGAGACCTCATAGAAAATGTTGCTGAAGAGAACATCCGCTTCCCATATCTGTCCATCGTCCTGGACTCCTTGTTAGGGGGACGGACAGATGTAGAAGTTTCAGCCAACTCCAGGCCAACAGGGATACCTTTGGTCAAAAACTGTTTATCCTGTGGTGCAGTTATGAATTTAGCGGGTCTTCTGGGGGTCGGTTCCACTGTGTCTGGAGCTGACCACGCCTTCCGAGCCACTGCAGACATCAGTGGGTTGAAAGGAGGAGACACCCAGGAGGTGGAAGGTCGGGATCCAAACGCATCCAGGAATACCGACTCATCCTCGGAGGGGCTTAAGGTGGTCCAGTTCCCCCTCTGCCTAAGCATCTCAAGGATGTCTGAGAAGGAGACATCTTCAGAGGGGGATCTCGGGGACCTTCAGAATCCTCTAAGTCGGTATCTGATGTGACAGACTCAGGGTAGTCAACATGCTTCCTCTTGCATTTCCTCTTACAAGGTGGCTCACTCTGAATGATCAGGGGAGGCCTCAGAAGAGGAAGATACACCCAAGGGGGTGCCCTGGAGCGTTGGTCCCCCACGCTTGGGGTCTGGAGAAGGGGCAGAGGCAGATGCAGGCACCATAGTGGGAGGAGCCGATGGGGATGATCGTGGGGCTGACTCAGGGGCCAGCACACTCCTCATGACCTCGAAGGCATCCCTGCTCGGATGCCGAGAAAGCTCCAGTTCCGAAGAAACCGGAATCCCTCTCCGCACCGAGGGGGATGGCTCCGAAGCCGATGTTGGAGCCAAGCTCACCTGCGCCGAAGCTCCGAGAGGGAGAACGGGGTCGGACAAGGGTCTGATGCCACTCACCCCCTCTGAGCCGACAAGGGAGTCTCGGCACCCAGACCCTTCCAAGGACGGTATCAAGGAAGTGATCGGAGCCGACAAAGGAACCGAAAGAGAAGGTATCGGTGCCGACGGTTCCACGACTCGAACCCCAATGAACTCTGGCTCCGACCTCAAGGGAGGAGTCGGAGGAGAAATAACTGCAGAGATGGACGGAGCAGACACCTGATGAGGGGGGCTGGACAACATTTTTGCTAGGGCCAGCGATTTTAACAGCCTACTGACCACTCTCTCCACGTCATGATCTGATAGTCTTGAGGACTGAGAAGAGTGGGACCGATGACTGTGCTCCGATTGGAGCAGAGGAGACCTCGGAGCCGAGCGTATCGACTCCAGGGACTCCCCGACGGCTCCGAAGAGAGAGTCGGAACAGACTGGGAGACAGGTAAATCGGTTCCGGCCAGAACCGAGGCTGAAGGAACAGCTTCACCCATCGACGGCTCCGAACTGGGGACCGAAGATTTAGGTGGCTTAGAGGCCTTCACGGGCTGAGCCTTAGCCGGTGAATCCTGCTTAAGTAAACCCCATAGGATTAACTTATTTTTACGCTCCTGCAGGACTCTTGGGCTGAAGGCATGGCAAACTGAACAAGAGTCCTGCAGGTGCACGGCACCCAGACAATAGACACAAGAAGTGTGACCATCTGTCAGAGACATCTTCTGACAGCATGAGTCACACTTCTTGAATCCAGACACCTTGGTATCCTTGGACATCCCTGAAAGAAAATAGAATACCAAGGACAATACACAAAAAATAGGATATAACAACCACCACACACACACACACACACTAAAGTTATCACACCCAAAACACAGCAAGAATACTCACAATATTCTACTTACAAGCTAAATAAAACTAACTAGGTAAAAGCTACTTTATATATATATATATATATATATATATATATATAGAGAGAGAGAGAGAAAAGGAAAAGGGTTAGCCTCTAATTTAAACGGCTACCTATGAGAATAAAGTGAAGGGGGGAGGGGAAAACTCTCTAACTAAAACGAGTTTTCTGAAGGGATAGGGGAAGGATCAAGAAAGAATTATAGAATACAACAATTTTATATACATATACATATATATATATATATATATATATAGAGAGAGAGAAAGGTTGTAACTAGTATTAACAATCCACACTGACAAGCCTAATAATTTTTATCAAAACGGATAAAATAATGAAAATATACAACCTGAGCCAGTAAGACAACCTCGCAGCAGAAGCAGCAAACGAGATCTGGGTATCTAGCGCCAGGCATCATGGGATATGGGGTGGCCTCGAGCCAGTATGCAGCTCTGGAGCTTTAGAAGATGGCCAAGTCGGAGGCGAGGATCGGCTCCGGACCCAACCAGCAGGAATGAAGGCAAGATAGACAACTTAACATCAAGGCTTCCTAATAAGAATTATATTAGATCACTCCAAAAAGACATGGATAGGGGGAAGGTGGGAGGAAAGTTGAGGAAGAATGAAAATGGACAACACAGATAAAACGTTATGGTGAGTACACAACTTTTATATCTGATGTTATCATTTCATTAATTCCTTAATGAATGGGACAGTCCCCAGCTACAGTTTCCTTTCTAGGTCCACGATACATTCTTGCCATTGTACATCAGGTTACAATCCTCATTGAACACTTACTACTGCTCCCAAAATGTTCATATACTCCAAATTAGTAGTTTTAGGCAGACTATAAACACATGTGAAAGTAATTCTCATCCCCTGTTGGAAACACCTTACTACCATAATTCTGCCGTTGCTGTCGGTCTTGTTCTCTTTTCTGGCATATTGGACTCCCTCTTGCAATCAGTATTGTTACTACCTTTTTCTTTTGTCCATGATACTTTGCTGAATGTTCATCCTGAAATCCTTTCTTTCTCAAATTCCCATGCTCATTTCTATCAAATGTTTCTCCAGTAATATTGCTACTTGCACCAAACATTTCTTAATATGATTCAATGCTCTCTATTTGTCTATACCTGTAATATAATTTTCCATCCATGTTGATACTAAATATATACTTAGTCTAATAAAATGCTACTACTCCTACATATTGCACATGACAGTTCTTCACATATTTTCCATCTTGTAGTTTACATGTACATACTGCTTGGCAGGTTGATTTTGCATGTACTTACTCCTTCTTGCCTCTGTCTGAACCCATGTCACGTTTTCTCAGACTTTTTGCTGCAATAAATCACTCAAAAAGTGAAACGGATCTTCAAAATCTGCCTCAACCCCTTTCAACTTACAGCAACTACGTTCCATAAAAGGAGCAGTTGCCTGAAAGCAATGGCTATACCTACAGTCATCATCTATTCTGAAGTTCGGGTCTTGCTAAAGTACATGTTACAGCTTGTGGTCTCACTAAAACAGACATCAGTTTTTTACCTTATCTGTATTACCCTCCCAGATGTGCGAAACAACTGACATACTTTCAGTAAACTAACTTTTAACCCTAAGAAAAAGTGTAATGGTCACCCTTAAATAAACTCAACTGTGCATTTAAGGTTGTTGGAAAAACATCTATTTATTTAACTATTCACTTTCCACAGTTTCAAACTTGGTTTATTTTCAATGAACTACATGTCTCTTTCCCTTTAAAAGTTAATTATAATGTTGCTTTACATTTCACTCAACATATCAATTCAAGCACTATCATGGCTTAGAGTTTCGAGCAGTGTGTGTGATGAAACACGTTCTGCAAACAAGGAAACGGCAGCAGAGAGTTTGTTGACGAGTTTGTCAAATGAGTATTCGATGAAAAATTAAGCCAAGAGCAGGTGCATAATACTGACGAGACTGCCTTGTATTGGTGATGCACTCCAAGGAGAGTACTAACAGTTGATGTAGACTCGCCGACAGGTTTTAATGGCAGCTAAAGATCGTGAGACTGTGCTTGGCTGCTCTAATGCTGCAGGGGCACACAGGCATAAGTTACTGGTCACTGGCAAAAGTTCACGTCCCAGGGCGTTCAAATGTATGAAGCAATACCCTGTAATTTACCAAGCTAACAAAAAAGGACGGATTACAACTAGTATCACACTAGAATAGTTTAAAAACTATTTTGTACCAGAAGCACGACAACACTGTGAATCTGCTGGAATAGACCACAACTGTAAGACCATGTTTATTTTAGACAACGGCTCATCACACCCAAAGGCAGACCTTCTGGTTAAAAATAATGTTTCAGGTATCTACCTACCACCTAACTTTGTTTGTGTTTTACGGCTTTTCTCGGTTAAGGGTCGCCACAGCGGAACTCCGGTCCGCTAATAAATGGCAGTTAATTTTTTATGTACCAGCTTGCCAGGCCTGACGCAGAACGTTCAATGAAGGTACGCCCATTCACGCATGTCTCCATGCAGAAGACGCTTTAGCTGAGAATCGAACCGGGCAGCGTCTTACTGTGAGGCGACAACGCTATCGCGGCACCACCACCGCAATTCAATTTGTGGACAATGGCATATAACAGTATTGTTCCCTGTTTATGAGGCACCTACTAAGTGCAATGATGACAGAGATTGTCTTGCTGATGCTTGGTGGTCTATAGAGCCATCCACATTGAAGAATGGTTGGCATAAATTATGGCCAGGTTTAATGTCCGAGTCCTAGTGAAGAGACTGAAAATGACTTTTCAGGCTTTAGGGTTTCCAAGGAAAAACAAATAATACACGAACTACTTTCTTTTGCACAAGAGCTAACTAATCCTGTAGCCAAAGATCTTCCATCAAGGTTGGATGACGACAACGTTGAAGATTGGATGCATGTAGATTTGGATGAGCTCATTATACTGACTCGGAAATTGTGCAGATGAGTGCACATCCAGAAAACGAAGATTGTGGAGAAGAAAGCAGTGATGAAGTTAAGGAAGTTGTAGAAGAGGCTTTCTATCAACAGGCTAATTGACTTGACAAGTGAATTACTGATAGATTTAGACTAGAGCAACGAAGTTTTACTGCTGAGCAAGAAATAATGAGCATTTACATGCTGCAGGATAAGCTAATCAGAGAGAGACCAAAATATATGAAACCACTTACCCTGCAAGATATTTTCAAAAAAATTACTAGGAAACATGCAACAGAGGAGAAGGGCAAACACTTCAAAATCCAGTGCCATACTTCTGCTCACCCATATGTGCTGGGTAAAGGCAAGGTAGGATGAAGTGGTTAGCTATTGTTTACCTCTACCCTTTATGTACTATACTGTACATATATTACCTGTGCCTGTACAGTACATTATGTTATTAAAATTTCATCTGCTTTTTTCATTAAATGTTTCCATTTCTTTATTAACCAACCTGTACTGATTTACATGATATTTTAAAGTTATGATATGGTGTTTAGCTACCGCTTAGAGGTGATCCTTCATTGACTTGGCATTTTCACTAATCTGGCACTCCTCGGGTCCTACTGGTGCCAGATTAGTGAATGCCTACACCATTCCAGCAGCCCAAGATCACAATACATTAATCAACATGCTTCTTTCGAACCATTCCCATACAGTTACAGTATAAAACCTGAATACATTACAGTTAAGTACTTTCTTACTTTTATACCACTAGCATACACAACAGTAACTGATACCCCCTCCCCACACACATTTCACATTTAAAATACCTCTGACAGCATACCATACCAGACTTTTTTACAATATAACTTGCATCATGAGACTGTATACAAATATTAATAATATTAATAATAAAAGCTATTTTACTTGCAGTTACGTTTTCAGCCCATTTAATCACCTAAACATTAATGACATAAGGTGGGGATTATATTTTAAAGTTCTCCCACCAGTTTAATACAGTAAAACTTCCAGTCTTTTTCAGACACTTTTTCTTGCAGAACCACAGCTCAAGTGTTTAAATCTCATCCAGTCGGACTGATGCTCTGGAATTCTTCCAAATAGTCACCAATTTCATATTGCTGCTGATCTTCCTTTTGATCATCTTGACATACCAAAACAGGTCTCTTCTTCATGTCCATGGTATTCCTAATTCTTTTAGTCGGCTTTTGGACTTTTTTTCTGTCACTCGTGTATTTTCTTTTTGAAAAGGTTTACTGAATTTCTTACTGTCAGAAACCTAAGAGGCAGAGGCCCCTTCAGCTAAACTTTTTCATTCTTTTTAAAATTACCTCCTTAGTCTTTTCTGTATACAGAAATGTCTTTGTTCCTCCAGGAAAAAAATATTCTGAAGACAGCATAATATAGCACCCCGAATCTCACACCTGGATCTCAACATCCCCTAATTGCCAGGATAAATGTATTTCTCTTCTGCGCAGTGTACAGCAAATTACCACTTCCTACAAACAGTCTGGTGGCCCCATATGTCAATACTTTTCCCTTCTGCCACAGTCTTTTCTGCTGGTGTGACTGCATATTTACTAATGTAGGTCTTAGCTGCCTTCTTATAGCTAGATAAGAAATATGCAAACTATATGTCCTCAGTTAACAAATCTTGCTGTGGGACACCAGTGCAGTTTCTCTAGTCTAGCAAGAAACATCCCAATTCTTACCTTAGTGCTCTGCTTTTTAGACAGTTCCTTTTGAAAAGCCTCATTTTCAGTCTTTTCTTCATTTCATCTTAGAATTTCTGCAAATGTTATTACTTCATCTAAATAGCGGTTTAAACCATCTTCTATTGATTTCAGCCTTTTGTCATTTGGCATGTACGTGGAATTACTTAAATTGATTGTACATGTTGACATAAATGGTATTCAATGTCAAAACATCAACACTATACTACACATGCTCCGAGAATTAATGTTGGCTCATGTAAAACTTAAAAAAACAAAGAAAGCATCATTGCCCCCCACACCACACCACCCTGCTAATTATATATGTTAACTCTGAGATCACACAATCCTGGAGGGAAAGGGTCTATTCTCCTACCTGCGGATAGCTGATCTTGCACGCCTGTTGACCATTTTTTCGTCAACCAAACTGTGGCCATTAAACAGATGTCAACCAAAGTACCATTCAACAAAGTTACCAGGACCCATATAATACCTCCGGTATCGCACTTAAACATCTCAGTGTATTTCATTATTTTTTCCTATTAATTATAGGAAGCCATCTCCTGTACTAGAACTGAACCTTAAACTACTTTTTACTGAATGACTGTAAGGTCCTTCCCAGCCACATTTTTTTCACCTTTGTTTGTTGATCTTCTCTTACTTTCTCCAAATGTCTTATTTGCAGGCATCCATGCAACAAAATGAATATCACCAAAACTGATAAGGTGTGAAAAAGAGTCACGATAGTTATCAGCTTTCACATTATGAGTGCTCTAATCAACATGCTGCTGAGTGTACAGACATCTTGGGAGTCCCCCTAAGGGCACTGTTACTTAAAGTTTTACAATTAAAGAGCCCTTGAGTTGACGAGGCCTACCTTTGGGTTAGCCGCAAGAGAAAATTTGTTCAGTAAAACTGCTCCCACATCCTGAAATAGGTTACCCATTCTGTCAGAAATTAAAATAACTGCAGTTTCAAAAAGTAGCTATCTGATCATTTAAATATTAAGTGTTAAATGTGATGGAGGACATTGTTGCACCTACTCTAACAACATTGTAACAGCTCTTCTGCAGCTAAACAGTTTTTTATCTATTCCTTGGCATTCAAATATTCTCACTGTATCAAGGTTTAAGCATTTTAACTTCTTACTCTACCTAGTAATTTTAGCAATCGATGTGTATGTCAAGAAAATTACTTATTTATTTGACATTTGTTAATTAGGTTGGTCCGACTGATCAGTGGAAACCTGAGGAGAAAAGCTCCAGGATATTACTTTCAAATATTCATAAAACATAGAGAAATGTATTAAAAGTTATACAACATAGTAAAAACACCAAAGTAAAACATGGATTATGCCAAAAAGTTAAATACGTAAATAGAAAGAGGTCAATGAAAAAGAATCTGGAAATTTCAAATAAGCACAATAAGTATTTACAGATGAGGCATGGAATGTACAATTTCAAGGCAGAGTGGCATCAAAGTACTATAAGAGTGTCAGTAACTACAAAAAACAGATGAACTAGGTAACATTATTACTTAGTTATAGTGGATAAATAGAAGTCACATTATAGCTGCCTAAAATTGTGAGAAAGGTAGAGTCAAAGAAAAAAGTAGCCCTCAAGTTATTAGAGAGGAAGAGAAGTGAGACGAAGGAAGAGAGAAAAGGTTGGAGAGATGGAAGAATGAATGTAGGCTCCTAGCATGTGCAGATCCATAAACATAAGAAATAAAGTTTTAGTTGCTTTTTGAATTGATTTGTATTTGGGATGTTTCTAACAGAGTTAGGACGTTTTTTTCAGGCTAAAGAAACATTTCAGTTACAAAGAAGTTTACTCGTGTTTTTGTTGGGTTAATATATGTCAAGGAGTTGTTTGTCAGAGCTTCTAAGAGATCTAGTGGGGGTGTAAAAGGAAACAAGGGAGGAGAGGGAGGGGCAGGCAGTAGGTTTATGTAGGATGGAGTGTATGGCTTGTAGTTGTGAGATAATAAGTTGATGGGGAAATTCTGGCTATTGAAGTTTTTTAGTGCAATGCAATGGTGTGACTTACAGGTTTGGTTTGTTGCAAATCTGGTGATTTTATTGCATGTTTGCTAGAGCTGGGAGATTAATGTGGATTGTAAGTTTGTTAGGATGGGAACAGCATAGAGAAGGCATGGTAGGAGGAAAGCCCCAGCTAGGGATAGTTTGGTGTCTGATGTAAGAAATTTTTTGTTTTGAATAAATCTTTGTTTCCAGAGAACAAATCATTTGTAATTTATAATTATGCAATAAGTAATGTCTCTAAATTCAGATATGTTCCTCATTTAAAATATTAAATACTTGTATGCTAAGTAAAAATATATGCAATTGTGTCTCTAGCCTGGGCTGGAGCTGATATGGCCTTTGGACAAACCTACCTACCTACCTACTTACTTAAAAATTAATAAGAAAATAACAAACAAAACCACGTCAGAAAGGCAGCACCCATCAGGCCATTCTGAAGTAGAAAAAATTACTACATTAACCACTTAAAGTGATTTAGGGATACTAGAGCTGCTCAGAAAATTAAAATGTTGAGCTTTTTTTCAGTTTTCAACGCCTGATCCCACTAATTTTACTAAAACAGAAAACTCTAGCATCCAGTACTTCAGCAGAAAGTAATTATTACTCAGTAACTCTGTTGCTCTGTAGTGGAAAAGCAAATGAGGCGACTGGAATATATTTTATTGGCCAAGACAGACGTGGTAAAGTCAGAAATCAAACTGGAACTGTACTTTAACACTACATGCAAAACAACATGCAAACGAGCTAAACAAATAAGATCTTACATGTCAGCCATTTGTTAACAATTCAGAAAAAGCTCACCCTGTATACAAAAAGGTTTATGACACAGCAAACTTGATAACAATAAATCAAGTTTACTTCAGACAATAATACTGAAATGGAATTACAAGTCCTTATAGTGGCTTACAATAAATTAAACAAAATACAGATTTAAAAACTGTACGTCTTTACATAAAGGTCTTTAAAAAGTGATATATGCAGTACTGTGCTTAAAGCAACTCAACGCAGTCTAAAACTGACATTCTCACATTTCTGGCTACATAAAAGCACTTCTCATTTGTCCAGCCTAGCAAAAATAATACCCCTTGCAATATAAACTTAAGGCGAATTCACAGAGGTAAGAACATGCATAATAAAGTCCAACTCTGTAACAAATCCAGACCTCTAGAGGGAATCATTAATGGCCCAGTTTTGCCTTGTGGTAAACTTAATCATAATCTGATCAATTTTAGATGACAGTCTTCAAACAACATGATATACCACCTGAAGCTATGTTTGGAAAGACACAACCGATACAAAGTTGTGCCCTAGATTTAAGAGAAACATTCAAATAACTGCATGACTTGCTTTTAGTTGGCCCTTACACGTATGAGCCAGGATGCTATGGTATGCATCTACCCTAAATTATTTTACACGGGAAGACACTTCAGAACTGATCAGCTATGACAATGGAACAGCTGTTCAGATACATTCGGGTCATGATTATCAAGGACTTACCCATTACCCTACAGATATAAATGCAATAAAGCAGAGTAAAAAAATCAAGGGGCACACACGTTAAAACTGCAAAATGTGCGTATTAGCGGGAAACATACGGAAATCTGCTTCTTGCAAATTAATCTCTTGGTACCAATCATGCCCCTGCTGCCGGTATGACTTTTCTGCCACTGACAACTCGTCTATGACTTCCACCCTCAGCAATAAGGGTGATCAGACTATAGACCAGCGGTTGGACCCAACAGGTCTGGGATCAGTGTTGCTTAGCGACCGCTACCCGGCAGCTGTCAGCACCCACTAAGGTGCACCCCGCACGCGTTGTCTTACCTTTCTTCTTGAAAAATGACATGGTGGTGCAGCCACTGACAGGCGGGCGCCCTCAGTTCATTTGTTGCAGGCCGGCTTGCGGCCCCGACTTTCTTCATTCATGGAATCAAAAGATGGTGTGTTAAACTTTCTATGAAAATGGCTGGTAGGAGAAACTTATTATTCCTTAGTTTGCTTGTTTTTTTTTTTTACATTGCAATGCACCACTCACACTTCCTTCTTTATCGTCCTGAGAACCAGGCAACCATGTCTGTCAAGTGAACTTGTTTCCGGTTCCGCGCTGCATTATGGGCAATAGGAAACTGTTTCTTTGGATGCTGAAAATGAATTTCGTTACTGTTGTGGTTGTCTGCGAAAGGTTGCCTGATTATGTTTGGATGTTGAAAAGCTGACTTTGAATGCACTGCGCTGATTTAAGTTACTCTTGTGCACTACGGTTCCTGAACAGTTATTCAGTTTGGAATCTGGCGGGGTGCTAGACTCTAAAAGTGAAAGGGTGGTAGCATTGGTGTCTAACAGCAGTTGATTCTCCATCTGGGTTTAGGGTTGCCACCTTTTCAAATGCCCAAAGTGGGACATTTTTTGTAGAAACGTGCAATTTTGCAGGACAGACATACCCACGGGGAGTGCAAAGGACAGAACTTCACTGTTTTTGTCCAAATAAAAGCTTTTTCTTGTAGCATAGGAGTTGCTTATGCTATTTTATATAATATTTAGATGTTTCAGATATAAAAATAACTGTTTTAAGCAACTATTAAAGGAAACTTAGTAAATATTTTTTTGGCTTAAAATTTCAGGACATTTGACATTTTTTAGATTTTCTCCCTTAACTTCAGAACTACCCAGTTGGGAACTGGGTTAACGGAATTGACTGAAACTACAACTTGCTAATATGACTAAGACATAAGTGCTCGCACTTCGTTCCGTTAAGTCATATAGCTGGTGTGACTACTAAGTTCTCATAGCCAGCTTTAGACACCAGTGAACCCTGAGGTCGCTGGGGGTCCCCAAACACACCAAGATGTCCTTCAAGGATGCATCTGCAGTCCTAACACCATAATAGATTCCCCCAGCTAGCTACAAGATGGGCAAATACCCTAGGAGTACCACAGAGGGGAAGGAGGGTGGGTAATCCTGACTGCAGATGCATACCTCTCGGACATCTACATTTATGGTAGGTACAAAACTGTACTATGTCCTTCAAGGATGCATCTGCAGTCCTAACAAATGGGTAGAATACCATAGCCAAACTGGGGGAGGAGGCACTAACAAGGTTATGGTGTAGTTAAGATCCCTTGCAAAACAGCAGTGGCAAAACCTGCTCGGGATCTGGAGTATAAGGGTAGATTATAATGCTTGGCAAATGTATGCACGGATTTCCAAGTAGCAGCCTCTAAAATGTCTTTTGTAGCCACTCCTCGTAAAAAAGCTGTAGTAGTGGCTGTAGCCCTTGTGGAGTGAGGTCTGATATTTTCTGGAGTTGCCTTTCCATGATAAGAATAACAAAATCTAATGCAATTTCCTATCCATTTTGTGATTGTCTGTTTTGAAATTGCTTTTCCTTCCTTTCCTGTGGCATATGCTACCAGACGCTGGTCAGTTTTTCTATTGTTCTTGGTTCTGTCCAGGTAGTAGTGCAATTGCCTATGCACATCCAAGGTATGCAGCAGTCTTTCTCCCTTGTTCTGTGGATTGGGGAAGAATGTAGGTAGGTGGATTGCTTGGTTTAAAGATACCCTGGAGACCACCTTTGGCATAAAGGTAGGATTAGTTCTCATGGACACTCTATCCTGATGGAAGATAAGAAAGGGTTGTACTGCCATTAATGCCTGTAATTCAGAAACCCTTCTTGCTGAAGTGATTGCAAGCAGGAAAGCAGTTTTCCATGATAAGTACTGTAATTCTGCTGTTGCTGCTGGTTCAAAAGGGGGAAGTGTCAACTTTTCTAGCACAAAGTTCAAGTCCCATGTAGGCAATGGTGGCTTCCTTGGTGGCTTTACATTTTTAATTCCTCTCAGAAACTGCCTGAGTAGAGGATGAGAGAAGACTGGAGGATCCATGTTGTATTCTGCTGAAATAGCTGACGCATGTATCTTAATGGAAGAGTAAGACAGGCCATTGTGGAAAAGCTCTGCTAAGTATTCCAGGATGTTAGCTATGTTTACCAGTGCTACATTTTGCCCTTTTGCTGCACTCCAAATGAGGTATCTTTTCCATTTCGCTGAGTAAGTTTTTCTCGTTGAGGGTCTGCGAGCTTTCAAGATAATGTCTTTAACCCTTTGAGATAAATCTGGGTTATTTTGTGTTATGCAATGTTCCAAGCAGCTAGCTGCAGTGTTTTCAGGTTCGGATGCAGGGTTTTGAAGTTGTCCTGTGTCAGCAGTAAAGGAACCAGGGGTAGAGGCCATGCGAGTTCCTGAGACATACTCCTCAGTAGTGGGTACCAATGCTGCCTCGGCCAGTCTGGAGCTATCAGGATGATCCTTGGGTGTTCTTCTTTGATCTTCAATAGCACCTTGTGCATCAAAGGAAGAGGTGGGAATGCATATGCTGTCAGGTTTTCCCAACTGAAAGATAGGGAGTCCACCTTCCAAGCAAGTGGGTGGTATGTCCTTGTGCAGAAATTTTTCAATTGGTGATTGTGTGGGGATGCGAATAAGTCTATTTCTGGTAGTCCCCATTTCCTTGTGATGGATTTGAAGATGTCTGGATGCAGCATCCATTCGTGGGCATCCGTGGTAGTTCTGCTTAAGATGTCTGCTAGTATATTTTCTTTTCCTGGCACAAATATTGCCTTGAGCTGTATGTTGAGGCTTAGGGCCACATTCCAGAGATCCATTGCCATCCGGCATAGAGGATAAGAATGTGTGCCTCCCTGTTTGTTGATGTACCACATAACTGTGGTGTTGTCCGTCCTTATCAGCAATTGACCCTGTTGGAGAAACGGACTGAATGCCTGAATTGCCAGTTTTACTGCCAGCATCTCTTTTTGGTTTATGTGTAGGTTTAGGTGGTCTTGAGTCCATAAGCCTTGTATGCACTTGTCCAGCATGTGTGCCCCCCAACCGAGGTCTGAGGCGTCTGTGGTGATAGTCTGGCTTGGTTGAGGGCTGTGGAAGGGCAGTCCTTTGTTCAATTGACAGGCCTGAGCCCACCATCGGAATTCTTGCTTCAGGCATGGAATTATTGGAATTTGGGTTTCTAGGCTGTGCTTGTGCTGAGACCATAAATTCCTTAGGTACCATTGCAACTTCCTCATATGCAGTCTGGCATGTGGGATCAATATTATGCAGGATGCCATGTAACCCAGGGCTTGCAGGACTTTCCTTGCTGTAAGCTGGTTCTGCATTGTTAATGCCATGAAGTAGAGTGGAAGGTGTTTCTGTTTTTCTGCTGTGAGGGATGCCATTTGATTTGATGTGTTCAGTTCTGCACCCAAGAAAGTTATCCTTTGGGATGGTAACAGCCTTGACTTTTTTGTATTGACTGTGTATCCCAAGGCTTGCAGTAGATGAATGACCCTTTTCAAATCTTTTGTTAATTTGTTTTTGTTGTCCGCTTGTAACAGGCAGTCGTCCAGGTAAGGGTAAATTTGAATTCCCTGAAGCCTGCAATGAGCAATTACTGATGCCAGGCATTTCGTGAATACTCTGGGCGCAGTAGATAAGCCAAAAGGCAATGCTGAGAATTGATAATGCTCTAATCCTGACTGCAGATGCATACCTCTCGGACATCTACATTTATGGTAGGTACAAAACTGTACTTTGTCTTATCCTGATATTTTGTAGCATGTCTGTGAAACCATCAAAAGGTAGTACAGCGGTCTGTATACTTTGTAAACCAGATATATAATAACTCTTAAATATCTCTTTTAAAATTTAAAGATGTTTCTGGTTTTAGTAACAGTGTTTTATCAAGTAAGAGGCATCACAATTCTTAAATATTTTATCACTGACATATTGCTCCTGGCATTGTTAAATCCTGCTGTTGGAGATTTTCTCCACTAAAACTAACTACATAGCCAGCTTTAGATCCCTGCAATACCCATGGCTGCAGCCCCCCCCCTCTTTTTTTTTAGCCAGCTTTATTGAGTTATCACATGTGATATAGGGAAATTTACATTTATATAAAAGTAAACTGTATTAAATTAACGCTAAACATTATACTTCACATATATTGCTACATATCATATAACCTAAACAACATTATATAAATTATTCAAGTCCTGCCCACAGGGGCCCCCTCTCTCATCCTTGACTGTGTGGGAACCCCACAAAAGCTGTTGTTTGGGGAAAAATGATGAAAAAATATATTAATTTTCAAATTATGTGCTTTAAACTGAACAAGGCTGTGATGTGATTCTGTTAGGATAAAGCTGATAATGAACATAGGTTTGTGGAGTGGAATAACCGTTGCTGTGCGTTTGAGCAGTGTGTTTAGGTGAGGGGTTAGTTCCATCTTTGAGCTCATGTAGGACACAGCCTGAGACACCATCCGGTCCCATTGATGCTGTGTTTTTGGCTTTGGAGAGGGCTGTTTTAACCTGAGTGTCTGTGATTTCAGGGGCACTGCATTCTCATTGAACCTGTCTGCCAGGATGTTGGTGATATCGGTCGGTTCAGTGTATTTTGTGCCATTCTGCACTAACTCCGAGCAGATCTGGGAATTGCCACTTAGATTCTTGACATAGCTAAAGAATGCCTTGTGGTTATCTTTGGAGTCCTTGGCAATTTTTCTTTCGAAGCTAGCCTTGGATGATTTTATGAGGGATTGTAGTTTCTTGCTGATACTTATCAGGGATGTCTTCCCCTCTTGGGATTTTACTCTTTTCTGTACTAGTTTCCTCCTCCTATTGTATAGCTTGTTTATGGCAGGGGTCCATCAGACTGGTTTCCTTTTCTTGGAGGAGTGAGTCTTGGTTTTGCTTGGGATAGCACAATCCATGCATTCTTCTAGTGCCCGTAGAGTGCATTAGTAAAGGATTTTGCAGCTTGGGCAGCATTATCTTTTAGCATGGGGGATTTGAAACTTTCCACCTCTGTCTTAAGTAAGGCAAAGCTTGCTTTTGAAAAGTGCATGGTACATGAGCGAGATAAGCACTAGAGAGGTCAGTAGTCTGTTGTGACAGATCTCAGTGCATACCTTGGATTTTAAGACAAGCTGATGCTTCCATTTTTCAGGGATGGTTTTCTCTTTCAGGGAGTTTTATAAAAACTGGCAGAAGACAAGATACTACAACTTTCAACTTCTTTGCTGAAGTATTTAGTGCAATACCAATAACAGCAGAATAAAGGCTAAAAATCAGGAACACATTTTAAATATTCTAATTCAATTTAAAAATTAGTAGAATAACACCTTTTGTATCAACATGCATTTTTTGGACAATAAATATTAAATGCTGGTGTCCAGATTTATTAACTGTTTGTTTGTAATCCTGAATGATTTACAAGCAAATCAAACTTTTATGAAGGACAAAGCAAAAGTATTAGCAAAATCAGGGAAGATCTGTGAAATCAGGGACAGTGACAGACATGCATTACTCCTCAGTAAGGTGAGTAAAAGTGACTTACCCCCCTACTGTTTGATTTGCTGCAATAAGTACAAAACTAGTACTGCTATGACTTATGTTGCTTATCTGTATGTGTGTAAAAAAATATCACTGATAAAATATCACTGATTTTTTTATCTGTGCACGCTCTCAGTAATGGCAGGACACTTACATTATTTTGGGTATCAGTAAAAAATTTACTTAACAAGTAATTGTATTTCAAAAGTAAGGTATAAAATATATCACAGAACATTCAGATACTTCAGTCTTCTTGGAGTCTGGTGGACCCACTCCCCAGAATGTATAAGTGGATACAGGGTGTCTGTTAATCATTGTTGACTCTGTAGGCCCCCCCCCCAAAAAGCTGTTTCGGGTTGGAGAAAAATTAGGGCAAAATGTTATCAGTTTCTGATTATGCTCTTTAACCTGAACAGTACTGTGATATGACCCTTTTAGGATAAAGCTGATAATGGTCTCTGTTTTCAACCACACCAATTCTAAAACCTGCCCTGCTCAGGTGTATGTCTATAGGAAGCTGCTGTAGGTTATAGGGGGCTGGGGAGTGTGTGGTTATTACTTTTTCATCACAGTCAAACCTTAGAGGTGTGCACATGAGGTCATTATAGCTTGTGCTTGAGCTAAGGAGAGTGTAGTAATTGTTTCTTTTAGTCTTCTCACAGACCTCAGAGGTATTCAAAGAAAGTTACTATAGTTTGTGTAAGGGTGGTGTACTGTCTAGAAGCAACACATTAGTATATTTTACTACAATTATTTTATTTATTTATTTTTTTGCTTTGTGTGGGAGCGAAAACGGTTTTAATAAAATACGTTAACGGATTAAGCCCTTGTGGAGTTGACTTGCTGGCTTGTTTTTGTTATTTTACTTGGTTCGTTTTATTTGTCGTTTACACTATTTTTTTGCTTTCCTCACAATCACACATCAGGAACATATACAGATGGCTGCCTTTGGCAGTTTGGGTTGAGGAGTGAGGAGACATGCTATGTATATGTATGTCAGCAGTCACTTGAAATACATGACTATGGCAATTTGTAACTATGTTTTCATCCCAGTCTAACACCAGAAAGATGCATAGACAATGACTGCCTTTGGTTGGGGGTTAGGGAGGTTTGCAATGTTCTCACATAAGACCTATGTATTCCCACAACAAGTGGCTTGTTACCTTATTGTGAGCTATGATTTTATCAGCTTTGAACATTAAGCTTTGGGTACAACTTATGTCTTCCTTGAAAGAAAGATAAAGACTGAAATTCTTTTCTTTCTCATCATTTTTGTTCCGGCTACCATTGGATTAAAAGGTTGAGAAAATGCATCTGAGACCATCTGTAAACCTATGGCTTCTTGGACCCTGGCTTATTTGAGTTATTTTCTAAATGATTATTACTGTGCTGTCTTGGTCAGAGAAGGTGCGTTTGTAAGAAGGATGGTAGGAAAACTAAAGCTGTACAGCAAATGTGAATTTGTTTCCTTAATCAGAATTTCTGTTCAGGCCATCATTGGATGAAAAGGTTGGGGGAAAAGCTTTAAAATGCACTGCAGAGCATATAGAAAGTTATGGCTTCTTGAAAAATCCGAAGAGTAAGGCAAGATGTGAGAAAAGAAAGGAAAAAAGTAGTGTGTGTGGTATGGGTGGGCCTACCGGGGGGGATTCAGAGAGCAGAACTGCAGTGGGTGTGTGTGTGTAAGAGGAGGGGGTGTTGAAATAGTAGGCCTAGGGCATCATTTCACTTAAGTCCAGACCTGTACATAGAGCTGTTGTAATGTCTCACTGTTGCAAGTGTCCATTTGTGAGACAGGCCGGCATAGTGTGATACATAGTTGTAATGTAAGAGCATTGTAGCTACAGGTCTGTCTGTGAGTACTACTCCTAAACCAAAAGGTTGCTTATGAGGGGTGGCAGTGACAAGGTAATACTTAGACTGGAAGTGTCTAGGGGGCCCCTGACTTGACATTTTGCTGGGGGCCCTCAAAATGCTAACACCCGCCCTGCATGTCCTCGGATAAATATAGGAGGGGGGTGCATACCTCTCAATATTTTAACACAAGAATTCTGGACAAATTTAAAAATAGTTGGAGGACAAATCTGGCTTTAAATATTGCTATTACGAACTTTAAAAAGTTGGGAGAACAACAGGTGGTGCATTAGTATGTTTTTTTTCTGAAGAATATGAAGTCTGAAACACATCTGCATAGTACTCACCTTTCCTGATTTTTGCCACATATTTTTGGTCTTTTTCTCATAAACATTATTTTTTGTCAATTTTTTGAAGATTGAAGTCACTAAATAATGACAGACATTTGAGTTTCAGACTTCACATCTTTCAGAAAATTGTATGCTAATGCAAGATCTGCTATTCTTCATAGGTAAGTGCAAGGGTAGCTACCTTTATGGGCTATTTTAAGCTTGGCTAAATTCCTTTAAGATTCAAACCCTGTATCTCTGGTGTGAGAGATAAATACCATAACCATTATACAAAACCTACTCCAAAAAAGTTTGATTTACATTATCTTTACATTTCTGTCTTTGTTAAAATTGGTTTTGTTTCTATGTGCATGTTTGGAATGTTTATACAAAATTATGTACTGAGTTTTATTCAATTGTATTTTTTCTCTGGAGCTTTTCTCCCCAGGACTCCATTGAAAATGGGACCCTTGGATTCAATGGACTGTCCTGGTAAATAAACTGCAATGAATAACTAGGTTTATGATAGCATAATTTTATTTAATTTCCCTGGAGGGCAGAAGCAGTCCCTGTTCTTTGTGTTTTGTAAAGTGAACACCTTATCTATTATGCCAACCCCTAACTGTTCTGACAACAGGTGTTAAGTGTAGGACTGCCATACTCATGGTCCTGGGTTCTAATACAGGATATTCCATACATTTAACTGACTCTGTGGTTTGACGGATTTATGCATTGTTGTGGAGGGCCAATTAAAATCTGTTCCTGTGTTTATCTCTTGTCCCTCCATTCTTTTGACGTTGTCCAGGTTTCTTGCACTAAGAGGTGAATTATGAACATCTTGTCATTTTTTTGTTACTTCAGTACTCAATAATTTGCCAGAAAACTGTAAGTTTTATAAGGAACAAACCAGAATATGAAACCTATAAATCTGGACATTCTATGAAATTCTGGATAGCTGAGGCATGATGTGTGTGTGTGTGTGGGGGGCTCTCAAATTTATAGGATAAAAGCCCTGTCCCTCTACTCAGTCTCGTACAGATTGCTTAGAGGTGACCTATGTCTGGCATACAGGGCCATCTGAGATCCAACCTTGATGGAGTTGCTGCATATCTGTAAGTCAAACTCCCCTTGCGCAACCCACACGCAAGGCCTTAACCTGCTCTGTGACATTAATAGAACTTGTTGGCGGGATAGATTTGTGTCCCAAAGACTCTCCCATCTGTGGAATAGACTCCCTCTCCATGTCAAGCAGAGTACCTTTCTAGCCCTCTTTAAGAAGAACCTGGACAATTGGATGGGAAACAGAAAATACACCCCTGGGATTCCACCTGTGTCCCTGCTGGACAGGGGAAACAAGTGCTGACTTTGAGGGAATGTGGGAGAAATTCTTGGCTAGACTTAGGGCCTCCGGGCCAGTAGCCTAATATCCTGTGAACCTATGTGTGTGGGACATAGGCATCGTAAATTAAGCTGTGCGGACACTGACAGTGTCTGTGTCTGTCTGTGTATGCACACACTATATTTAATTGTCACACCTACTATGCGCATATACCATATGAAACTTTTTCTTGAATGTAGCCCCCTGGCCTTCCGAGAAACTGTGTGCTTGCCACTAGTCATCTACACGGAAAACTGACCTCAACCCCCCCCCCCCCCCTGAATACACCTGGCTGACATTCTATTTACTGACTCTGAAAGTGATACAAGGATTGCTCTCTAGCCAAGGATGGGAGTGTTAGATTAGATACTTAATTTTTAAAGTAGTTAGTAGGCATTAGACAGTTTAAAAGGTAAAATATGCCTAGAAATGTAGTGTTAGAATTGTTTCATTCATGCATACATAAAGACAGTTAAGCAGAAGAGAATAATCTTGCTGGTCAAGCACGAGAAATAACAGTTCCCAAGGGAAGGCTGTAGACTGTTCTTTTTACAGATTTTTACAGACTGTTCCTTTCTCAAGGAAAAGATGTACATAGCAATGGGAATGCTAGATACCAGGGTTGGTAACCAAGGCTATGGAGATGTGTAAAGCATTACAGGGTTTTGGTATTATTAAAATATACTTCAGATATAGTTATGGAAGTCAGTTAGCTAGTTCGACCTAACATACAGAAAAGATTAAATATCCAGCATTTTAGAAAGGAAGCTACAATACAGACACTCGAGCCTGAGTAGAGAAGACAGGTCAAATAAAGACTGTTTCAGTTTACATTATTCAGGACAATCTAGAATATACGTGCAGAAACGTTGGATATGTTTAGCAGCACTGTTATTACTAACCAGGATCTCTACAGATTGTTATTGTTTATCAGCACTGTTAATGAAGACAGTATTTGGATATTATGAACATCTAATAAAGTCTTATTAAATGAACTAAAGTGTTTGGAGAATTCATTCTGAAAACTACACAAGACCTGGCCCATATAGGAGACACTGGCACCTGTTCAGCACAAGCTTGGGTAAGTAACAGATAAAGACTTTCTTTCCAGTCTCATTTTGGTTGTTTCCAGTTAATTCCAGTATAGTACAGGCTCAGTCAATTCTTTCAATGGTGAGCCACTATGGATGGGGTAAAACAGTTGGTCCCAAAACCCCATAGCAACCTTGAATCAACAGTCAGACTACATGTGTTCTACAAAAGATCTATAGAATAGCAGTGTTTTAACTACATGTGTTCTATAGAGCAAAGTACAGAACAGCAGTGTTTACAACATTATCAGCGCTACATGTACCTGTGTTCATTCCAAACAAAACTACAGCACTTCAACAGACACAGCTGTAGAGAGTAACCCTTTTGATTACAGTTTGAAGTGCAGCAGCCAGCTTAACACTTTTTCCCAGTTTATCAGTAACTGCAGCAAATATTTCATAAGACTTTTCAGCACCACATCACTGTTTTTCCATACCTAAAGAATGTGAACTCTATACAGAGTAAAAAATGATGGCACTACAGTTTTTCATTACAGATCAGACTTTTGCTGTTAAATTGCAGAGCGCCAGTGTTTACATAAAAAAAAAACCTCAAACAAGTTCAACAGACCAGCACTAAATCAGCAAACTTCAGCAGTGTTCCTTCAGCACATAAAATACGTTATCCAGTTAACAGCTCTTCACCATCTCCACAATTTTCAAATTTCTAGTGTGACATCACACAGCCAAGAAGCAAGATAAAGATTTACAAAGCTGGAGACAACAGAGCACATTCTTCCAGAATCATAAAGTTATGTAAGACTTTTTTTAGTTGACAGCTCAAATAAAAGTTTAAATTAATCAGTAATAGTCATTTGCATATTTGTATAAACATGTCAAGTAATACTTCTACAGTTAAAACATCAGTAAATGTTTGGTTTAAAGTTAACAACTGTGTGAAGCAGTCTAAAAAAACAGTTCCAGAATTGTTCTTTTAAAGTTAAAGATTATTATTTCAGGAATGTTAAATATTTCTAAATGCAAAAGGGTTAAATCACAGAGGCGGGCTACGAGTCAGCTTCTATCAGTACGGTTTCAGACTTAAATAACACACATTCTTGTGTAAATGTTTCAGCACATACAATTCAACATACAAAAGTTCAGTTGTAGTACGGTTTCAAATACAAATGTTCAGAATGTAATACATTTTTGTTTACATGTAATTCCTGGTACAAAGTTAAGTGCCAATATAATAAATACAAAGACAGTATACAAGCTAGAGCAAATATTGCACTGAGGGGGAAATATACAAACTTCATTGCAAAGTAAAGAGAGAACACATTCCATACCAAGATTCAGTGTTGTTACTAGTTTTATAAAAAAGGATTTTTAGCTCATCTATAAAGGACGTGGCAGTCTAGTACCAAACCAGAGCATTTATCCATCATTGCTTAAGGTTATAAAAAAATATATATTTCATTGTTTACAGAAAAAAATATGGAATAATGTGCTGATTAATACAGACAAATCAACTTCAGCTACACATAGATCTTTATTAAATGACACAAATGCAGTTTTGTCAGGATTTAAAGGGTCAAAGATTACAGCAGCTAACAGTTCAAAGTGTAACCGCTCCATACTAGGTATGAGCATGTCATTAGAGTTGTATACTGTTTTACACTTCAGTAACAAGATTTTTGCAAATGTGCAGAATTTGAAAAATTGGTTATGACAGAAATATGCAGATTTATGGTTTAAAGATAAAATAAATTCTAGTTCAGCTGACACAGCTAAAGTGCTCAAAAATGCATATTGGGTGTGGCCAGTTTGAAAAAAGGGTAATCGTATGCATCTATTTTGTGTAAGGTATGTCAAAAATGACAGTCAAGTTAATTTGCCAAATAAAGGGTTTACAGTTACACATTTGGCAAATTATTTTTTGGTGGTGTTTAGCAGTTATTCATTAAGAGCTTTGTATTAAAGCGTTGCAATGCATAAACAGTATCTTAATACAGACAGAGACAAAGAAAAAGCATTCACAAATATTAAATAATGTTTAGTTAGTTTACAGAATGTAAAAGTGACAGTATAGTTGTTCAAATCCTATGCATAAAAACAGTACATCATAAATATTATGTGTCAATAAAGCCACTGGTTCAATTCTTATATTTGAAGAATAGACAAGGAAATTCCAGAATCAGATCACTTGAAATCTGGTAATAAATGTATTTATGTAATCAGTTTAAGATTGTATATATTTCATACAGAAATTGCAGTTTACCAAGCATACCAGATCAGATTACAGCCAGTTTAGCAAACTAAATTAAGGACAGTATGGTATGTCATAAGGCAATATGGTAAACATCAATTTAATGCATTTACAGTTTTTACTATTTATCCAAAAACATTGTAGACAGTAATGATAAATTCTTGCAGCATTCAGTACTACTGAAAAGTTAAATGACCTCCTCCGCTAAAGGAATGGTTCTGGAGAGACAGTGGGTGGAATTTCACTCACAGAACAGTATGTTAAAATCCGAGTGTCATGAGAGTAAATGTAAAAAGTTCAACAGTTAAAATGAATTGTATGTAGGTGCAAAAATGCACAGTGTTAACCTTAAAGGAAACTAAAGTAGTAATTTATCAGTTTGCTTACAGACTTACAAGAGTTTATTCGGAGCAAATATTTATTTCATGCACAAAAATATAAATAAAGTCAGGGCAACAGGCAGCGCTATCAGTTTATAGTTGTTAGTTATGCAAATGTTAATTTAAGGACCTGATACTAAATACAATCAGGAACCTTAGTCACCCAGCCTTGCACAAGAAATGAAAAGAAGAGGTTTAAAAGGCCTAAGTATAAAAGGACACTTCAACATTAAAGCAGGCCTTCCTTTACCTCATCAGTGACTGGGGCAATGCAGAGTAAAATTTGAGAAAAGCTGTGGTGCAGAAGTTGACTTTTTATGTGTTTCAGTTATTTCTTCAATGTTTAAACCAAGTATGTATGTTTTCAGTTATATGACGGTACTAATTTCAGTTTGTTTTACCTAAGTTCAGGCAATCTTCTTCTTTTGGCTGCTCCCATTAGGGGTTGCCACAGCGGATCATCTGTTTCCATTTCTTCCTGTCATCTGCATCTTGCTCTGTCACACCAACCACCTGCATGTCCTCTTTCAACACATCCATAAACCTTATCTTAAGCCTTCCTCTTTTCCTGTTACCTGGCAACTTCATCCTTAGCATCTTTTTCCCAATATACTCTGCATCACTCCTCAGCACGTCCAAACCAACATAATCTTGCCTCTCTGGCTTTGTCTCCAAAACTTCCAACCTGGGCTGACCCTCTAATATACTTATTCCTAATCCTGTCCACCCTCATCACACCTAGTGCAAATCTTAACATCTTTAACTCTGCCACGTCCAGCTCTGACTCCTGCCTTTTTGTCAATGCCACTGTCTCCAACCCATATAACATAGCTGGTCTCATTACCTTCTTGTAGATCTTCCCTTTCACTCTTACTGGTACTCGTCTGTCACAAATCACTCCTGACACTCTTCTCCACCCACTCCATCCAGCCTGTAATCTCTTCTTCACCTGTCTTCCACACTCACCATTACTCTGAACTGTTGATCCCAAATATTTAAACTCATCCACCTTCGCCACCTCTACTCCCCTGCATCCTCACCATTCCTCTAGCCTCCCTCTCATTCACACACATATATTCACACCTAAGTTTAGGCAATACTGACAGAAAATAATAATAGTTTAGTCTCCAGAATATAACAATAACAAATTTCAGTTTATCTGTGTTCAGGTAACACTGTCAAAATGCTCTCATGTATTCAGACAATTGTACAACAGTACTACTTTTCAGTTTATTTATGTTCAGGCAATACTGACAGGAAAAGGTACTAATAGTTTGGTTTTCAGAATGTAACATGCACCAGTTTTCAGTTATGCTTTAGTCTGTGTTCAGTTAACACTGGCAGAAGATATTTTTTTTAGTATTAGTTTAGTTTCCGGAATATACAATTGTTTTAAATGTTCAGTATAAATATGTATCACACTAATTTAAATTTTAGTCAAGATGCAGAATATGATATTCATACTCAGTTATGCATGTTCAGTACCGTACATTTCAGTCAAATTTCAGAATATAAGAATAATCAGTTATTTCATGTTATTCATTAGTTTTAAGGGTAAAGTAACAGAATTACATTATTTACTCATTAGTTAAGGGTAAAGTGACAGTTATTTGTATCAGGCTTATTACTTCATACTACATCATCCTTCACATTATTCAAGTGACTATTACAGACTTAAGATAGTATTAGTTATTCAATATACTCAAGGCATAACAGGGCAGACTTAATTTAATTTACAGATTACAGTGCACTTTAATTATTGTGCATTAGTCAGAAATTTAAAAGGACATTAACAGAAAATGCAAAGGTATAGATCTAAAATACAGAAAGCATAGGTTTTAGTAAACCATGAGCTCATAAACATTCAGAAAATATTTCAGACATTTAGGAGGCAGACATCTATTACAGTACATAAACGTTAAAAAAGGTACATAGCATTATTAGCAAATCTAAATTTGTAGACACAAATTAATACAGTACATGGTAATTATGTTTCAAGACCAGATATAGAGTTATCTCTCTAGTGCTGATTTTCAATTAGTCTTCAGAAAATAGCCAACATGCTTGATAGGCTGTACAATAAGAAAAAAGATGGATTAAATTGTACAATGTTTAAATATGAACAATAAGAGAGAGGCATCATGGTACAGTCAATCACCAGTTCATAAGGTAAAAAAACGTAGGCAATAGACTGTAATTTTACCATTACAGCATACAGCAATAGGGAAGAAAAATAGGCAGAGTTAACAGTTTGTACTCTGTTTTAGATTCACAAAGACATGTTAAGAATGTGTATGGCATTTTCTAATCAGCTTTAAAAGCCACAGAATTAAGACATTAATTTTCAGAGTTATGTACATGTTTTGGATCTATCACTCATACATAAGAAGTTAGATTTAAATACTAAATCTAGGTAATATGAAAAATAAATCATAAAGTTGAAACTTCAATTCAAACAAGTCTAGTGGTCAAAATTAAAATTGCAAGTTACAATAGTTAGGAATACAGATGTAAGGTAACTACAAAAGTAGGTCCCTGTAGACTTTCGTCTGGGACCTCAGGGGCAACTCTTAGAGTAGGGACTTCCATTTTGAAGTTGTTATTAAGCCATTAGACAGGCTAAAAGGCAAAATAGGCCTAGAAATGTAGTGTTAGAATTGTGTTTCATTTATGCATACATTTTAGAAAAGACAGTTAAGCAAAAGGGAAGAATAACCTTACTGGTCAAGCATGAAAGATAACAGTTCCCACGGGAAAGCTATAGACTGCTCTTTTTACAGAATGTTCCTTTTTCAAGGAACGACGTACATAGCAATGAAATGCAAGATAGCAGGCTTGGAAACCAAGACTAGGGAGGTGTGTAAAGCATTGCAGGGTTTTGGTATCATTAAAATATTCTTCAGATACAGTTAAGGAAGTCAGTTAGTTAGTTTGACCTGACATACAGAAAAGATTAAATATCTAGCATTTTTGAAAGGAAGCTACAATACGGACACTCAAGCCTGAGTACAGAAGACAGGTCAAATAAAGACCGTTTCAGTTTACATTATTCAGGAGAATCTGAATATATGTGTAGAAACTCTGGATATGTTTAGCAGCACTGTTATTGCTAACCAGCATTTCTACAGACTGTTATTGTTTATCAGCACTTTTAATGAAGACAGTATTTGGATATTGTGAACTTCTAATAAAGCCTTATTAAATGAACTACAGTGTTTGGAGAATTCATTCTTAAAAGTACACAAGACCTGGCCCATACAGGAGAGACTGGCACCTGTTCAACATGAGCTTGGGTAATTAACAGATAAAGACTTTTGTTCCAGTCCCATTTTGGTTGTTTCTAGTTAATTCTAGTGTAGTACAGTCTCAGTCAGTTCTTTCATGGAGGAAACAAAAGAAAACACCATCACAAGCAGTATTAGTCACCAACATGGAAAAGTGACCCTAATCCTTCCCCCATCCCCGCCGTGAATACACCTGACTGACATTCTGTCTACTGACCCTAAAAGTGAAACGAGGATTGCTCTCTAGCCAAGGATGGGAGGAAACCAATAAAAACAGAAGAAAAACTTATCACAAGCTATATGTATGTGTCCCAATTACTTCTTCCTCACCTAGTGTTAAAAGCATTTTTTTGTCTTTTTTTTTTTTTTTTTTTTTTTGCAAATTAAACTAGGTTGTGGTGTGCACATGTATTTCTTGGCTCACTAACCCCACTGTCACCACCTTTCTTCCATCCTCACCAAGTATGCATCTCTCTCCCCCTAGTCTCTGTATCACTTTGACACCTAACTAACTTCAGCAAAGTGTGCTAAAGGCTAAGACTTTGCTGCCCATCTCCTCTCTTTTCTAAACCAGGGGTTCACTTCATACATTATAAACATCTGTCTTTACTCACCTAGCCTCATCATTTTAAACACTGTTCTCCTCACTGATAAACTTAAGTGCAAGTCCCACTAATATACATATATTTTTTAAGCATAGCAATCTTCTGCTCCTTGGCTCTGCCCGCTCCATTTACCCTCACTTTGCTCAGGCTCTCTCCGCTTCTCTACTTATCCAATTCCCACCCACCCCCACTTTCTTTACTTGTATACTCCTACACACCACACCCCTTCCTCCTATCCAACCAATCACCCTCTCAAACTAATCTAACACCTGCTTCACTCCTATAACCACTCCCACCTATCTCTCCTCCCTTACATTTTCACTACTCCCTCTTCACCTCCTCACTAAGTCCTACTTTTCATTTCTAGTCGCACCCTCTCTGCTTTCACTATTTATTCACTGCATTCTTGACTCTTCTACCACTCTTCCCTCTCACTACCCATTTTCCGGTCATGTGGCCACTCTCTAGCTCTTCACCATCTTTTTTTTCTTCCTCTCTGTAACAGCCTCTTATCATTCATTACTCTATGAATCCCCCCACCTACTCTCCTCTATACCCCTAATACTCATACTATCTCTTACCCACAATTAATCTCACCATCTCTCTCCCCTATTTCACCATCTGACCTTTTCACAGTTCCTACTTCTCTAATTCATCTCTCTCCTCTGGTCAGAAACCTAGATTTCCCACTACCCTGACCTTACTCTCTTTTCTTTTCACTGTTGTTGACACTTTTCTTTTGGATGGAGACATCCACCCCAACCCAGGGCCTCCCACCTCTTCTTTCCACAATATCACTACTCATACCATTCCCCCTCACTCATCCCCTCTTACCAGTAACCCCTTTTCTAAATCTCTAAAAAAATCTTCTCTCTAAATATTCAAAGTATTGTAAATAAAGTAACAGACCTCCACTCCTGGATATCTAACACATCTCCTCACATTCTTAACTTGGCTGAAACCTCACACCCTTAACACAAAAATCCCACCTCCAGGTTATAAGATCTTTTGCTCGGAACCAATAAATGGGGAGAAGGTTTTGCTATCCTCTACTCTGAGCTACTTAACATGTCCCCTCTCTCCATCTCTGTTCCCTGCTTTTCACCTGCTGAAAAACTCATTGTAAATTTTCACCTCAACCCTCACAAAATATTTGCCATAGTCTCTATATACATTCCCCCTGGCAATAATATTACCATCCTAGAGAACTTCCTGTCCTGGTTCACTCACCATATCCCTTATGAAACTGTCACACTTGGAGACACTAATATAGACTGGACTAAACTGTCCTCCTCATCCCTTACCCATAGTCTTAACCTTCATGGTTTTCACCAACACATCTCCACCCCTACTAGAATAAAGAAAAACTCCTCATCCGGATCCATCCTTGACTGGATCCTTACTTCAGTTCCTCACCTCTATCATAATCCCAGTATACTTCCCAACTCATTGAGTGACCAACCTTCATACACAAATTCACCCAACACTCACCTAAATACCCTACTTACAGGGTATGCCGAAACCTTACCCACTTAGACCCAGACACGTTTAACTCCAAACTATCTGGCATTAATTGGTCCTTCCTCTATCACCTCCCTCTCAATGAGGCAGTAAATTCCTTAAATGAGATTTTCCTTGACATACTTGATTCTGTTGCTCTGTCCAGAAAAATCAGAATCAAATCCTCCAACTACTCCCCCCCCCCCGGCTAACAAAACAAACCCACTCAATCATGCACAAAAGAGATTCTTCCTGGAAAACCTGGGTTAAAAACAAGTCTCCTCTCTTACTGCAGATATACAGAGAACTCAAAAACCTGGCTAAAAAATTATCAACAAAGACAAGAGAGCTTTTTTTTCCCTCTAACCAAAGTAGCACACAGAAAAATCCACAAAAATTCTGGACCACCATCAACAACCTACTCCAGCCAGGTAACCCCACTACTCCCAACCCCTTTCCAAACAACACTGCTTCTTAAACTGCCTCACCCCTTAACAGCTATTTCACAGAAACTATTCAAAACCTCACACTTAATACACAAAACAGTACGTCTCACTCAACCATTACCCCATAACAAAATGCTCCCCAATGCTTTTTCTGTCCAACCAGTCCCAATTACTACAATTAATTTACCCTGCTCATCTTGGTTGACTTCTTTGAGTCAGTCACTAGAGTTGTAGATGAAGGCAAGGTGGTTCATACAGCCTACCTTGATCTGGCCAAGAAGTATGATGCCATTCTCCATTCAGGAATCACAGAAAAACTCACTAAGCTAGGCATCAACTCCTATATCACTAGGTGGGTTGTAAACTGGCTCACAGATAGAACCCACAGTGTGAAAGTAGTGGACTGCTGACCAGTCACAAGTGGAGCCCCACAGGGTTCGGTCCTGGGTCCTCTCCTGTTTGATATCTACTTCTCTGAATTCCAGGCCAACACAAAGGGTCTCTGTCTGACAAAGTTCACAGACAATTGCAAGTTGGGAGCTATTATTAACTCCCCAAGTGATGTTGACATCCTACAGAAAGGCCTCACTGAGACCACCAACTGGTGTCAGAACCATGGCCTTAAGATCAATGCCAAAAAATGTCATCATCCCCTTTGGGAAAAACCTGGTTCCCATGAATTACCACATCAATTGTAGTCCATTGAACACAGAAGGTGTTATAAGAGATCTGGGAACACAGGTTGACAGCAACCTGTCTTTTCACCACCACATTGCCACTGTGGTCAGAAAGAACTTCTATGTGGCACATCTCATTACCAAGGGTTTTGCATCCAGGAAGAAAGAGGTCATCATTTCTCTCTACTCTTCCCTCATTAGACCAGTCATAAGAGTATAATGCCCCATTTGGCATGTACCTGACTAGACACCTGCAACAACTGGAGAGGCCGCAAAAGTAGCTCACAAAGAGGATCCTAGGCCTTAAACACTTGTCCTATATGGACAGACTCAAAAAACTCTAACTATGCTGTCTCATATCGCCTACTTAAAGGCGATCTCTGCTTGATATACAAAGCCATGTCTGATCCAGCTCTGTTAGAAATGGTACATCTAAAGAAATCCCAATCCCTCCACACCACATGCTCCAGTGACAACCTCATTACCACAATCAACAGATTATGCTGGAGGAACAGGTTCATAACCCAAAGACTGCCCTTGCTATGGAATAGACTTCCCATACATGTCAAAACAGAGCACCTCACTGGCCCTCTTCAATAGAAACCTTGATGAGTGGATGGGAAATAGAAAATTCACCCCAGGATCACTCCAGTGGCTCTACTCAACAGAGGCATTGGGAACTAAGGTCAGGTGGCACAATGTCAGGGTAATCCTATGGGCTAGGTTTGTAAAGGCTCTAAGGCCATTAGCCTAGTACACACCTATGAACCTTTAAATCTCTCCTTAAAACACTTAAACCCTGCTCTCCCTCAGAACACCATCTGCCCCCTCATTTCCTAAAAATAGCTTCAGAATCTATAGTCTATCCTGTCTCTTTCCTTATTAACTATTCTGTCTCAGAAAACCTGGTCCATGACATTTGGAAATCCTTCTATACTATCCCTCTTCATAAAGGCAGCAACTCTGCAGATCCCAGATTCCTTGAACTTTAGACCAATTGCTACCCTGTCCCCCCATCCAAAATCTTGGAAAAGTGCATCAGTGTTCAGCTACTCAAACACCTTCTTGATAACAATCTCCTGACTCCTACCCAACATGGCTTTAGACCCCACCATAGCACTTTAATTGCATTGCTGTCATTTACCCAAATAATAGCTGAAGCCCATGACAATAACCTCCTAATCTCCAGTCTTTTTATTGATCTTTCAAAGGCCTTTGATACTGTCTCTCATTCTAAACTTCTAACTAAACTCTCAGACCTACATCTCTCTACCGCCTCCATTAACTGGTTCTCTAGCTATCTCTCCAACAGGCAGCAATCTGTCCACTGGCAAACTGTTCACTCTCCATTACTCCCTGTTAATACTGGAGTTCCCCAAGGATCAGTTCTGGGCCCCCTCCTGTTTAATATATTCACTAATAAACTTCACTCTGCTACTAACCTCTCTACACTTCTACAGTATGCTGATGACCCCACCCTCTTTACCTCTGCCCACAGCATCCCTGATCTACTAGCTCTCACTCATAGGTTCATAGGTGTGTACTAGACTAATGGCCCTGGGCCCTTAACAAGCCTAGCCCATAGAAGCACCCTGGCATTGTGCCTCCCGTTGTTAGTTCCCAGTGCCTCTATCAAGTACAGCCACTGGAGTGATCCCCTGGGTAAACTTTCTATTTCCCATCCACTCATAAAGATTCCTCTTGAAGAGGGCTAGTGAGGTGCTCTGCTTGACATGTATGGGAAGTCTATTCCAGAGCATGGGCAGTCTCTGGGTTATGAACCTGTCCCTCCAGCATGTTCTGTTGATTGTGGTAATGAGGTTGAGGTCTCTGTAGCATGTGGTGCAGAGGGATTGGGATTTCTTTAGATGTAGCATTTCTAAAAGAGCTGGGTCAGACATGGCTTTGTAAGTCAAGCAGAGATTGCCTCTTAGTACACAATATGAGACAGAGAATAGCTGGAATGTTTTGAGTCTGTCCATGTAGGACATGTGTTTAAGGCCTAGGATCCTCTTTGTGAGGTACTTTTGTGGCATCTCCAGCTGTTGCAGGTGTCTAGTGAGGTACATGCCAAATGAGGCATTATACTCTATGATTGGTCTAATGGGGGAAGAGTAGAGGGAAATGGTGACCTCTTTCTTCCTGGATGCAAAACCCTTGGTAATGAGATGTGCCACATAGAAGGACTTTCTGACCCCTGTGGCAATGTGGTGGTTGAAGGAGAGGTTGCTGTCAAACTGTGTCCCCAGATCTCTTATAATGCCTTCAGTATTCAGTGGGCTCCCATCGATGTGGTAATTAGTGGTAACTGAGTTTTTCCCAAAGGGGATGATGCATTTTTTTGCATTAAGCTTAAGGCCATGATTTCAACACCAGTCAATGGTCTTAGTGAGGCCTTTCTGTAGGATGTCTGCATCATTTGGGAATCAATAATGGCTCCCAGCTTGCAGTCATCTGTGAATATGGTCAGCCGAGTCCCTCTGTGTTGGCTTGGACTTCTGAAAAGTAGATGCCAAACAGGAGAGGGCCCAGGACTGCTCCCTGTGGGACTCCACTTGTGACTGGTCGGCAGTCTGACTTGGAATCCACTACATTCACACTGTGGGCTCTATCTGTGACCCAGTTTGCAGCCCACCTAATGATATAGGGGTTGATATCTAGTTTGCTGAGTTTATCAATAATTCCTGCGTGAGGAATGGTATCAAAGGCCTTGGTCAAATCGAGATAGGCTGTATGAACTGCCTTACCTTCATCCACCGCTCTGGTGACTGACTCAAAGAAGTCAACCTGGTTGGGCAGGCATGAGCTACCTTTCACAAAACTAAATTGTGTGGGACCTAGAGTTTGGAGAGTCCCTATATCCTTGTTAATTAGGTCCATGATAATGTGCTCCATATCCTTGCATATCAGACTAATGGGGCGATAATTTCCAGAGTCTGTAGTCATTCCTCCTTTATGGAGAGGGATGACTATAGCAGTGCGCTATTCTGTAGGGACAAAGCCTGAGGTGAGGCTGTGAGTGAACAGAGCACACAGATGTGGTGCCAGTTCACTTTGTAATTCATGTAGAATACAGCCAGGGATATTGTCGGGTCCCATGAAAGCTGTATTCTTGGCCTTAGACAATGTAGCTTTAACCTGTGCTCCAGTAATTCTGGGTGCCTGGCATTCTTCCAGTGTTGAGATTGGTCCTTTATCGGGGGAGAGAGGGGTAAAGTTAGCACTGAATCTGTCGGCTGGTATGTTGGCAATATTTGTTGGCTCAGTATAGGAGGTACCATTTGCAGCAACTCAGAGCAAATCTGGGTATTGCCATGGAGATTCTCGGTATAACTATAGAAGGCTTTGTGATTGTTTTAATGTCTGCCACAATTCTGCCTTCATAGCTGGCTTTGGAGGTTTTGTTGAGGTATCTCAACTTTTTGTTGAGGCTAATAAGGGAATTTACTTCACCTTTTTCTGCAACAGTTTCTTCCTTCTGTTGTAGAGTTTATTAATGGCAGGGGACCACCAGACTGGCTTCCTTTTTTTGGAAGAGAGCATCTTGGTTCTGTTGGGTATGGCTAGATCCATGCATTTCTGTATGTGTTCATACAGTGCATTGGTGTATCATTCGGCAGTCATGGATCTATTTTCCATTGGCATGAGTGCCGTGAAGTTAGCCACCTCTATTTTTAGGAGACAAAAGTCAGCTTTGGGGAAGTTTTTCATGGTGGATACCTTTGTGGGGTGTATGGGTGAGATGTGGATTTCCATGGTGATTAGTTTGTGGTCGGATCTAACCAGGGAGGAGTTGACTACTGGTGTAGAGCAGCGATTGCCCATGTTAGTAATAACCAGGTCAAGGATGTTGCTTCCTCTAGTGGGGGTAAGGATGAGCTGGTCCAGGGCATTGGAATTGATGAAATCCAGGAAGCATTGGGCCAGTGTATTGCTGCATGAGTAGTTTTCCCAGCTGATGGAGGGGTAGTTGAAGTCACCTAGTATGGGAGTGTTGTGTTGGATCTTAATAGCTTCCAGGGTGCTTAGGAATGGGAAGTGAGAGTCTTCTGACATGGTTGGGGACCTGTAGCAGGCTACAACCTGAATTGCCATCTTACCCAATCTCCAAAATCCTAGAAAAATGCATCCACTTCCAACTTATGCCTTTTCTGACTAAAAAAACAACTTCGTATCCCTACCCAACATGGCTTCCAACCAGGACATTGCACCATAACAGCTCTACTCTCATTCTTAGAAACTGTCAATCAAGCCTGAGATTTTGGGAACTTAGTATCCACAGTGCTCCTAGATCTCTCTAAAGCATTTGATACTGTTTCCAATAAGCACCTTCTAAGTCACCTCTCAAACCTAAATCTCTCCCAAAACACTCTTTCCTGGATCTCAAGCTATCTGTCAGATGGATCTCGGGCTGTGAAATGGAAAAAAGGCACCTCACCTTTGGACATCCTTGGACCAATGCTGTTTAATATCTTTATCAATAACTTTCACTCTACTATTCCTAATGCCAAAGTCACCCAATATGCGGATGATGCTACACTTGTCTGCTCTGCCTCTAACCTCCCTGAACTCCTATATAAAACTCAGACTGCCTTCTCAACTACTGAAATCTGGATGTGTCAAAATCAGATTTCTCTCAGTGCTAACAAATCTAAAATACTACTATTCACACCCTCAAAATTTTTCTCTTTTGATAAAAATTCCATCCAAGTCCTTAGCCAAAGTAATTCTCCGATCGAAGTTGTTTCTTTTGCCAAATACTCAGTGTAACTACAGACTAACACATCGAGTTCGACATTCATATTCAGCAAAATATAAAGAAAACCCACCAAAAACTAGGTATGCTATACAGGAACAACCACTTCCTCTCAACTTTTACCAGGCATACTCTGGCCTCTTCTTACCTCTTTCCCTCCCTTCTGTATGGTGCCCTGCTACAAACTAACATACCCTCTTCCATCACTTCCAAACCTGAAAACTGTTATAACAAAATTTCTAAATTTGCCACTAAAGCCAAACATTCCACTCATCACTGTGTTACCCTCCAATCCGTCAACTGGTTAGAATTCACAAATTACCTGGACTTCCTCCAGCTCACTACAGCACATAGACTAATATTTAATCCAACCAAATGCCCTGCTGTAACTAACATCCTTCCCCCATACACCCCAAATAGAACTCTCAGATCTGAACACCAAAACTTAATTACTGTCCACAAACCTAAGCGTCCTGCTGGAGAATTTCCCCTCTCCTACTCTTTAGGTAAGAAATGGAACTCTTTCCCTTCCACACTAAGTAAAAAAGTGGCGTTAAAGAAGCAAACGCTGAACGCCCAAGAACCAGGAGGATGCAGCTGAATAATTCTCCAAATGCTGGTAGCAATAAAATAGTCAGGCACCAAGCACGAACAGTAAAAGTCCTTTTATTGTAACAAATAAGTTGGTTAAGCGCTTTCACCTACTAAACACGTAGGCTTCTTCAGAACAATTAATAGCTTGTAACATTGTTGTTTAAATACTTGATTTGGCACCAAAAAGTTTTTTTAAAAAACAACTCTTAAAGCAATAACATCCACAAACTGATCTAAAATATTTATATATTGCTACAATCAAAAAACGTGTATATGCTTTAAAAATTATACTATCTAATAAGTACATATAAAAATTCTATAAAATTAATATAAGCGACGTTTGAAAATTGAATGATCCAATACAATCTAGTATACTTTTTAATATAAATAAATAATCTATCTACTAGTACGTCCTACATAATACAAACTATACTAAAAGTATACTAGATTGTATTGGATCATTCAATTTTCAAACGTCGCTTATATTAATTTTATAGAATTTTTATATGTACTTATTAGATAGTATAATTTTTAAAGCATATACACGTTTTTTGATTGTAGCAATATATAAATATTTTAGATCAGTTTGTGGATGTTATTGCTTTAAGAGTTGTTTTTAAAAAAAACTTTTTGGTGCCAAATCAAGTATTTAAACAACAATGTTACAAGCTATTAATTGTTCTGAAGAAGCCTACGTGTTTAGTAGGTGAAAGCGCTTAACCAACTTATTTGTTACAATAAAAGGACTTTTACTGTTCGTGCTTGGTGCCTGACTATTTTATTGCTACCAGCGTTTGGAGAATTATTCAGCTGCATCCTCCTGGTTCTTGGGCATTCAGCGTTTGCTTCTTTAACGCCACTTTTTTACTTTTGGTCATTTACGCTGTTCCTTCCACACTAAGGACAATGTCAAACACAAACAACTTCAAAACTCAGCTTTACACCTACCTCTCTTCCAAATGGAAATGTAACTGCATTCTCCCTACCTAGAACACTTTAACAAAAGCCCCTGGGAGGGTATCCTCCTGAGTTCCTAAGCACCTTATAGCTGGCAATAACCTTCTATAGCTAATTCCCATATGATCTATCACACTCTGTAAATACTGTAAATAGCTTTTGACTTTAACTGTGTGAATTTGTTAAACTGTATCTGCACAATATTTTTCCACTATGGGCAATATTGCTCACACTTTGTATTATTTGATATGTATTTGTACTTGTACTTTTATTTTTATTGGACTGCTATCTTTACTGTAATCTGTTTCATGGAGCTTTTCTCCCTGGGCCTCCACTGAAAATGGGCTCTCTGTGCCCAGTGAACTTCCCCAGTAATCAAACTGGAAATAAATAAATAAAATAATAAAATAAGTTGTACCTGGAGTATCTCAGATGTGCTATGCTGGGCTACTAGTCTGGAGGTGTGCATATCCTTTATGAATATGGAAACACCACCGCCTTTGGAGCTTCAGTCAATGTTCTAGGGCCGAAAGGTGTGGAATGAGTTATAGCCTGGTAATGCAGAGGTGCTTTCTGCTGCTTTAAACCAGGTCTCCGTTACAGCACAAATGTCGATGTTCTCCATTTGAGGAGTGCTTTGAGCGAGTGCATCTTCAGATTTAGAATTCTAGAGTTGAACAGCATGGCCCTCAGATTGCATTTATTTATAACTGTTACAGTGGTAATTTGGTCTGTGGAACACCTCCTAAAAAAGGCACTATAGGGGTGGCAAGAGCCTTAGCCAGTACCCGGAAACCCAGGGGTGACAGATGCAGGCCATCTCTGGCAAAGCATTGAGGTCTGTCAGTCATGTCATCCCAAGCAGACAGATACTGGATCACCTTAGAATGTCACCAGAAACTTAGCCAATTGTTGAAGTCAATCATTTTCTTTTTGTACTGTGGTGGTATTCTGGGCGATGATGGGATGCTACTCAGGGTTATACCTGCCTGGGCCACATAATCTGAGAGCTCCACCCATGTCTCTTTTCATGTAGTCCAGGGAGGTTCATCTCAGGTCATTCACACCCACATGGACAATGACAGAGTCATACTTGTACTTAGTATGGAGTGACCTGATTGCATGTGTTATGTGTCCAATTCTGGCACCTGATAGGCAGCTGGCTGTTGCCTTCTACTTAATCAACCTAGTGAGTGGGACATCAGTATGCCTCACTATTGAATCACCTATGATTATTGTATTGGGCAAGCTCTTTTGCCTTAGGAGCTTAGGTTGAGGGGCACACTGTGTAGGTGAGGTATGTGTCTTGTGGTTTGTGCTGTGTTGTGGTGGTCAATTGCCTTTCTGCCTTGGAGGTGTCTGCTGTTTGGGTAGATTTCTGTTGAAAGCCTCCACGAAGGTGAGTGTGTGGTTTGTGTTTTTATGTGAGGGCTGTGATGGTGGGTGTTCTGGAGGGCTATGTGTTCCATATGTTGTGGTGCAGGTGTTGACCTTCTCCTCTTGACCAGCTATTCCGATCTTGGCTGGAGAGTTCATGGCTTCCAATTTGGAGATATAAGTGCATCTCTCACAAGTCTGAGTGTTGGGAGGTAAGAGGAGAGGGTTGTCTGTGTACATGAGGCAGTTGCTACACTGCCTCAGAATGTCCAAGTTCACCAGGTTAATAGGAGAAAGCACAGGAAACTGACCTTTAGACATGCCAGGAGGGATGGTCATCATTACTAAGTACTTGGACTGTTTCCTTATAGGACATCTAGTGCTGACAGTACTTATATATGCTACAACAATTGCTACAAAAAGCCTGATGAAGTGCTAGGTGAATTAGCTAATTAAAGTTCCAGAGAGAAGAGAAAGTTGAAAGGGATAGAAAAAACTGCCCAAACAGCCAATAAAATACAATTTCAGAGCCAGAAACTACTCCTCTTGTGGTAGATAGGCTACCTAATGCTTACCACTTCCACTGATAAGCTGGAAGGCTTCCCTCTAACACAGAAAGGTCTGGGGAACTCAGAAACTTAAAAAACAGTCCAGGATACAGCAAATCTGTATCTGGACTATAGTAACAGGAAAGGCAGAAAACAAGCTTAGAACTTTTTTTTCAGAGAAAACAGTTAACTTATAGCTGGAATACCTAAAAAAGGGTTTAAAATTGTGCAGCTGAAGCTCTGGATGCTGCAGACCTGTATTTAGACTATGCTACTCAATTTTAAGGTTAAGAACTCCGTAAGAAAAAAACTCACACTGAAGCACGGATTAATCACTTATAGTCATAAGAATAGCACTTGCAATATTAAAAAATACAGTTAAACAGCAACAAAATGCAGTAACATGCAGTTAAACGGTAATGAATTGCAGTAGACTGCAATGAAATATAGTTAATCAGTAGATTGCTTTGAAACAATAGTTCACAAATCACAACAGTATCAGACAGCACTAATAAAGCAGCAATTCATTAGAATACTATCATTGATTTAGTGAAGCTACCAACAAGCAGCAATAAATGTGGCAAACAGCAAAATGAAGTAGAGAGGGGTACAGTTTTTTTTAATAGTAGAAAGTGAAGAGACAGAAGATAATGAGATAATTCAAGGTTCAGAAGCTAAAGGGGTGGGCCTTTGCTAAGTTCTCACTATAAACAGTAGAATGAGTTGATGTAATGTGACTGGGGGTGTGTCCAATATCATCTTTATACCAGAGGTGGGTAACTCAAAGCCACCAACACTTAAGACCACCACAACAAGTGGGTGGGAAAAAAACAGTTGTACAGATTACAGAGTTATGTATTAAAAAAGAAGTGCAAACATTTTCCTCTGTCGAAACCTGGCTGTCTGATAACCAACTCGTATTAAATCCAAAAAAAAAAAAAAAAACTCCTTCTCTTCCTCCCTAAAACACTTGCTCAGCACAAAGCCTCTTTCTCTATATCCTTTCTCAACAACACCATTATTAAACTTGAACCCCATACTAAACTACTTGGAGTTATCATTGACGATGAATTAAAATTTGATATTCATATTCACCAAAGTATAAAAAAGACCCACCAAAAACTTGGATTTCTCTTTCACAATCAAAAATTTCTGTCACCATCCTCCAAACCCCCCTCTCGCTCAGGCCATACTCCTACCCTGTCTTCTTTATGCTGCCCCTGTCTTTACCCATGTTCAAACATCTCATCACTAAACTAAAGCAAACATAACAAAATTGCCAGATTTGCAGCCAACCTTCCTTACAAATCTCACCGTCTTGCCTTTAAGTCACTCCAATGGGCAGAATTCTCCAAAAAAAGCTATTTATACCCCAGCTACATATTGCACACTGTATCCTATATGAACCCTCATCCTGTCCCTCCATCTCCAAATTAGTCTCCTTCTATAACCCCACTCATCACCTCCGTACTACCAGAAAACACCTCCTTCAGTGAAACAAACCCAACAAAAACATTGGTAAGACCCTTTACAAATACTCTGTAGCCCATGCTGGGAAATCTCTCTCGCTCCCTCTCTCTCAACATGAGAAGCATTCAGCATAAATACCTGTTTAAGAAAGAACTTTTCTCCTGAAGACTTGGTCATGCCCTTGTCAGACCCCAACTTGAACTAGTCTCCTCTCTTCTCATCTTATCTTCTTTTAACCTCTCAATTCTTTTTCCTCCATGTACTTGCTCTAGCAAATTGTATTCATACTGTACTCCTTTGTGTAATAGTCTCAAAACCTTTTAATTGTTATTTGGCCTTTGCTATATACTGTTGTAAAATTTTGGAAATTGTACTTAACTGTTATTTTACCTATGCATTGTGCTGCTGTGCACACATTTTTGACTTATTTTATTTATTTTATTTTACATTTGTTATTTTACATTTAACTGGGAAAGTCCGACTAGATACATATCCATTTTCAGTGGAGGCCCGGGGAGAAAAGCTCCATGTTTAAAATAAAATTTAGTCACACTTAAAATGCAGGTTACAGAGATATTTAGAAAATTAACAAAAATCAAAGATAAATTCAAATTAGGTTACATAACAAAGACAAAGTTCAAATTAAGGTTACATTTAGATAGGAGAAAGACAAAATCATTGTTGGTGATGGAATGAATGTTTGTTTGTCTCTTTCGGCTTTTCCCGGTTAGGGGTCACCACAGCGGAACTCCGGTCCAGTAATGATTGGCAGTAGAGTTTTATGTGCTGGCTTGCCAGGCCTAACACACAACCTTCAACAAAGGAAGGCCCATTCACGCATGTCGCCACACAGAAGACGCTCGAACTGAGAATCGAACTGGCAACGTCTAACTGTGAGGCGGCAACACTACCGCAGCACCACCACCGCAGTCACAGGGAAAACAAACATTAAGAGAAGTGTGCATATAAGCAAGAGGATTTTCATTTAGAAAGAAAGGATGAATGAATAAGAGAAGGTAGGCTAGGTAAGAAGCAGATTAGATAGCATGGGCTGAATAGTAGGTTATATTCCAGATATGGGAGTTAGAGACATATCAATAATTAAAAAAATATCTAGAAAGAGGGTGTGGGAAGAAAATAAGGATACTCACATTTGAGAGCTAAGTTTGGTTTAATAGTTTCTTGGTATATTTTGGGTTAGTCTGGGTTTAGATATGTGCATGACTATTGTTTGTTTTAACTCTGTCTGATAAGTGTATGGGTTAGTCAGGGTTTAGACATGGACAAAGCCAGTCATTGTGCATGTGCGTCTTTAGAGATATTTTGAATTGAGGCAAGGAGCATTTAGTGGTTAGTTCAGCAGGAAGGGAGTTGCATTTTTTTTCCAGCAGAGTTGGAGAATAGGGAATCTCCGGCTGAGTTGTTGGCTTTGGTTGTTTGTACTAGCATTCTGCTGGATGAGCGGAGAGATGCTAGGTTGCTATAGGGGGTAATAATATTAGACGGACTAGGGGTACTGGTAGGTTGGTAGAGGATTTTATGAATGACTATGAGTTGGTTATAGTATATTTGATTGGGTAGTTCTAGCCAGCCTAATTTGTGAAGATTATGACAGTGGTGGGTTCTGTATGCTGAGCCTGTGGCAAATCTTGCTATATTGTTATAGCAATTAGTGATTTTGTTGAGGTTTGATTTAGATAAATTAGTGAGGATGGGTGATGCATAGAGAAGGGATGACAGAAGATGTGTGCGAGCTATGGCTGTTCTGGCAGTTGGGGGTTAGAAATTTCTTAATCCTATACATGGAGCCTATTTTTTTGTTTACTGTTTTTATGGTTTTGTCTATATGGGCATCATAGTTTAGATTGTTATCAATGATTATACCTAGTAGTTTAATGCAAGGTTCAGGAGAGATTATGGTGCCATTTTTTGAAGAGACTGTAAATATTGGTGGTGTTAGCCTACGGGTGGGGGAGAAAAGTAGTAGTTTGGTTTTGTTTGGGTACAATAAGAGATGACTATTATTAAGCCATTTCTCTACTTTGTTGAAGGTGGTTTGGGATAGGGATTGTAATTCTGTGGGAGTTGCAGCAGAGCAGATTAGCGTAGAGTCATCTGCGTATTGTATAGAAGTTGTGTGTGGGATAACTTTGGGCAGGTCATTGATGAATATGAAGAAAAGGAGGGGACCCAGAATAGAACCTTGGGGTACCCCAAGGGTGACAGGTAAAAGGGGGGATAGATGATCTTTCCACAGACAGCTTGTTGTCTACCGTGCAGGTAAGAGTGGAACCAGTTGATTTCTAGGTTATCTATGGACAGAGATTTGAGAGAGTCTAAGAGTAGGTCGTGATTTACTATATTGAATGCTTTTGACAAATCGAGGAAGAGGGAAGAGGAAAGCAGGTTTTGATTACGGTTGTGATTTATTGTGTGAGAGAAGGAGAGAAGGGCAGTGGTTGTATTGTGGGCTGATCTGAAACCATGCTGGGATGAGACTAGGAGAGAATTGTGAGTAAGGTGGGCTAAAAGTTGCTTCTGTATGCATTTCTGCATTATTTTGGCAAAGGGAGATAGTATGGCAATAGGTCTGTAATTAGAAAGTTCAGAGGAGTTTCCTCCTTTATGAAGTGGAATAATATGAGCGATTTTCCAAATGGAGGGAATGCAGGATTCCTGGATAGTACAATTGATTAAGATGGAGATAGGATAAGCTATTACATTAGCAGCCTTTTGTAGAAACTCTGCGGGAAGTAGGTCTGCTGCCAGGGGGGTAGGTTTTAATTTCCTAAGTAAGGATTTGATATAGTTTGTGGGGATAGGCTCAAATTTTAAGGGGGGGGTTCACCTGATTAGGTGAGATTGTAGTAGAGGAGGAGGGAGATAGATTATTAGCTAGTGATTTGACAGTTTCAGTGAAGAAAGTGTTAAAGGTATTTGCAACAGATTCAGGGGGTAGGTGTAAGGTAGCTGAGGGGGTGGGGGTAGAAGATTTACCTGGGTGGAGCAGCTTATTCAGACCTGACCAGAATTTTTGAGGTTGATTTTTGGTGCTTTTGCTGTAAATTGAAATAGTAGTTTTGCTTGTCTAACACAATAGATCTTTTTGCTTCGTTTCTTATTTGTTTGAATGTTATTTGGGCTTGTGGGGATTTGGTGGTTCTCCATGAGGTCCATGATGTATTTCTAGCAGTAAGTTTTTGTCTAGTAGTATTGGTTAGCCATGGAGCAATTTTGTTTTTGGTTCTGATTCTACGTGTGGGAGCATAACTGTCTAAGATGGCCAGGAACCTGGTGTTGAATTCCGAAACTGCTTGGTCAAGGGGAAGTATTTTAAGATTGGCCCATCTGCATGAGCTTAGAGCAGCTATGAAACTGTTTAGGTTAAAGTTCTTTGTATACCTAAGGATTTTAAAGGTGGTTTGGTGGGGCATGTCATCTCTTTTCCTGATTATGTAGGTTAGGAGGTGGTCGCTCATGTCTTCAGGTAGGGTGCCTGATTTGTATAACTGAGGTTTGTTATTTATTAAGATCCAGTCTATGATGCTTTCCTTTTTGCTGGGCTTGTTGATTCTGGTGGGGGAAGTAATTGTTTGGGAGAAACCATGTAAGTTAATGTGGGTAGTGGGAAGTTTGCTGAACAAGTTGTCCAGTCGATGTTGAAGTCCCCAAGAATAATTGTTTCTTGGGGGTGGGTGGAGGATAACCAATGGAGGGTGCTTTCTAAGGTGTTTATGTTATTGCCTGGGGGAATATAACTACACACTATGTTTATAGATTTGTTATTGTTAAGTTGGATTCTTGAGAGGATAGTCTCGGTGTTGGTGGTTATTAGGTCTTGTAGGATGCCAATTGTGGATAACTCGAGAGAGAAGATTTATATAGAATGGCTACTCCACCTCCTTTTCTACCTTTTTGATCTAGTCTAATAATATTGTAGCCGGGAGTAACATTTCATTGTCAGGGATAGTGGGTTTGAGCCAGGTTTCTGTAAGGCAGAATACATCAGGGGAGTGCATGACTATATTTCTGTGACTCTACTTTAATATTTTGTAAATATCATAATTACTTGCATTATTTCTGGAGCTTTTCTCCTCAGGTCTGCACTGAAAATGGGCCCCTGGCTCAGCTGGACTAATCCAGTTAACAAATGTTAATAAATAAATATGTTATACATGTCCTTTTACATATACATATTATATACTTAGGCATGTATATGCATTTTTGGATCAACACACACTTAACAACACATTTTGTTGTAAATCATAAAAATTTACCTATTTTTAGTGAAAGCAACATAACCCAAAATAAAGTTTTTAGATATACTTTTAACAGCTACAGTGACTGTGTACATGTAAATAAAGAAACTTTAAGGAGCCGTAAGTTTACTTATATATTCATTTGTCTTTGTTTACAACTGTTTTCTTATTCCGTGCCACGGTTACTTCTTTGGGTAGGTCTATAGCGGATCTTGAAATGTGACCATGATAGACTTTGTGCAATTTTTTTTTATATACACGGATAATTTTGTTTTGAAGACAAATATTAGTGATGTTATTGTAAGGAGATTTTACTTGTAAGTATGAGAGAAACAGAATAACAATAATAATAGATTTAGTTTGTGCATGAAACTTTTCCTACATACTGAGCAAAATGTCAAGTTATTGTCAAATACACATGGTAAGAGTGCATTTTGCAAGATTGGTTTTAGTATCAGCATCCAAACTATTACCCATAGCACATAGACGTGCTAATTTCTAATACAAATTCTCTTATGATTTTTCTATAATTTCTTTGAAGTTCATGTGGACATCAGGTATCATGTCAAAATATACAGGACTTAGCCTATTCAATAATTTCTTGTTTTCAGGCAATAATATTGTTGGAAAATGCCCACAAAAGAATGGCACAGCCTTTGTGTTAATTGAACTAATCTTTTTAAAAGATGATTACGTGTATAGGACTGTACTATACCAAAATCCTCTTGAAGGTGTTACTTGGTTTGGTATAAGGTAAGTATAATTCAAAAATATTGGCATAATTTAGGACACTACAGTGAAATAGATCTTCAGAGTATTCATAAAGGCCATAAAAATGATGTGACTAACAGTGAACCTTGAGGAGTCCCTCTGTGTCCTAAAACCTGAAAAAGTAAATCTGATGTTGTCAGACTTGATTCCATCCTTGACAGATGGGCTCAGTTCCGATATATGAACCGACTTGGCCGTTACTACAGCTCGGCGCAGCAAAAACCTTTTGCGCTTTACCCCTACCCAGAATCCCTATATTATCTCTTCTGCTCTCACTTGCATGTCTCTTGTGAAGTGGGACTTCCTTAACAATTTCTGTATAACTATTTTTCACTGCTTGTCATGACTGAAAAGGGTAAGGATGCCTCTGGCTTCAAAAAATGCCAAAAGTGTGGCCATAAAATTCCCCTGTCAGATTTTAATGCACTATGTGTATATTGCTTTGGTCCTCATCACTTACAAGAAGATTGTAACATTTGTCAGGCTTTTAGCCACCGTGCTGTAGTGGAAAGGTGTAATAAACTAATTTTAAAAGGACTTTTGCCATCAACCTTTGGAGAAGCCTTATCCACTGCTGATAAAGCTAAAACAGATAGCTCATCTTCATCCTGTACTTCTTCTACTGACAAAGTTAAAAAATGCAGTTCATTGGTTCCAACCTCCCCTTCAGTTCCAAAAGACAAAAAAATTGAAGAGCTCAGTTCCAACTGTTCCCTTGGAAAAACTGTTTCTGAGTCTTTGATACCAACAACTTCAGTTTCAGCACCGACTACAATTGCGATCCCTTTGACGTTGATGGCCTCAACACAGGATTTGGCTTCTGTTCCAGTGATTATGATTATTAGACCTAGAACATCTTACTCCCCTTCAATTGATTCTTTTGCTGGAGAATCTAGACATTTTTTTGGAGAGGCCTAAGTCTCCTTCAGCTTCATCCATCTGCTCCACCAAAAGCCTCATGGAACTGAATGTGGAGTGGCTGGTGAATAAGATTTTATGGGCTAGAAGTCTTTCAGGCCCACCTTCGGTACCATTTCCTTCTGGTCTTGGTACTGAAACATCCTCCTGTTGACTACTACTCCTCTAGCCTCATTGGCGTTTTTAGAGTCTTCTGTTCCAGTTCTCCTAGTACCAACGGTGTCAACTCCAAAGTTGCTTACTTCAGTGGAGCCAACAATTACCCTTAGCTCTTCGGCTATCTCAGAACCGGAGACCTCCAAGAGCCGTAGCTGCCATGTCAGTTCCGGTGAGCAGGTCTTGACTCTAAACTTTTGGGAGCTGTCCCTGCTCCTTGGAGCTTCAGCTGGAGTCAGTTCGGTTCCAGCTTCAACCTTGAGGCTTGGCTCTTCAGAGCAGGGAGTGACCCCTGTCTCGTGGCAGTCTTTATCAGTTCCGAGCTCCCTTCCTTCTTCAGAGGGACCAGAAGTCAAGGCTATGCAGAGGCCCCTTTCTCTAGCAGAGATTCAGTTGGTGCCTACCTCATTGGAACAGGTCTCCCCTCTAGTTCTACTATTCCACCTGCCTCTCCACAGGGGCAGTGGGTGCTGAAGCCTCAGGTGTCACAGCCATGGATACTGTCATCCTCTGATACCTCCCCAGATTATCTCCCTGAGGAGGTCCCACACAAAAAGAAGTGCAGGAGGAAACACTTGGATTCTACCCAAGGTATCAGTCACAAAAGATACAGATTTTGATGAAGGGGAGGGGTCCCCACAGTCACCCCATGAAGATGTCCTCTTCAGCTGAAGCTGAGGGGTGGCTGGAAGTCCCAAAACCATTCCTCTGAGGAGTCTGTCTACCTGCAGGCATTTGCACCCAGCCATCTAACTCTTGGGTGACTCTACCTGCCCTGATGTACTCATTCAGTTGATTTCATAATGGCAATGGAAGGCCCCTGACACCATAGAGCCCATTTGCAAGAGTCCAGACAAGATACCTTCCATACCTGTAGATAAACAATTTTGGGCCAAGGGTGTGGTAGTTGATGCTATGGTCATAGCAGCTGCCACCAAAAAGGAACTGACTGAGGAGAGTTCCTCTATCCATCCGCCTAACAGGGAGTCCTGGTCTTTGGACAGATTTGGGAAGCAGGTCTAGGCTTCAGTGACCTATGCCATAAGATCCTTGAACTACTTGACATATTTCACCAGATTTCAATGAGATCTGATCTAAGCAGCTGCAGTCCCTGGTGTTGTGAGCTCCCATGTAGTCCCCCTCAAACTACCCCAGTATAAGACACTCCTGACTGAAAGGATGTTACCCTGAAAAACTTTACCTGCTACAAGTCTTTGAAGTCCAACCTGCAATTTGAATAAGGTAGTCCCCCTCAAACTACCCCAGTATAAGACACTCCTGACTGAAAGGATGTTACCCTGAAAAACTTTACCTGCTAAAAGTCTTTGAAGTCCAACCTGCAATTTGAATAAGGGTAATACCATAACATGTACTAGTACCTTAACACTCTACCTATGTACTGTTTCATGCTGCCTTGGGTCTAAAGGCACATCTAGGCTCCCTCCATATTGTGTAACCTAGCTAGATTTTCCCCAAGGATCTTACCTCTTTAACCTACAAATCGATCCTGCACACAGTAATTTCATCCAGCTCTCCTGCACATAGCCCATAAAATATACCCTGCAGCTCTTAATTAATCTCTGCAAGGGGACAATCTATAGCTTAAAAATAGCCCATAAATTTGGTGTAAAACTAAACCAGTAAAATACAACCAAAAAGATACATATCTAGTGAAATTAAACTAGTACACTACAGCCAAAAAGATACATTTGGTGTAAACAGAAACAAGTGAAAAGATACCTTTGGTGTACAAAGAAAAGAAACAGGTAAGCCCAAAGATATAATTGGAGTTAGTGTTAGCACTGCTGCATTCGGGCTCACTCCGCTCCCCTCACTGCCCCCTATTCCCGCTCGCCTCCACTAGTGCTACATTTCAACTAAACTTAGCCACTCCCCTCATGCTAACCATCAGTCACTGAATCTGCCCCACCCCTGTACTCATTTCCTTCTCTTCCACTATTCCACATACTGTAAAGCACAGTCTTCCATCTAACTACCTTGCAATCACAAACACCTCTTATCATCCACCTCACCCACCCCATCCCAAGCAGATCTCTCTCTCATGACCAAACCCAACCAAACCATGCCCAAACTACCCAAATCCACATACATACGCCTCTTACTATTGCTCCTAGATGTATCTACCCTCCCACTGCTAACATCTTTCATCAACCACCAAAAAACAACTTCATTTTATCCACATACCAAGAAAAACTATTTCCACTAACATTATTACAACACATCCTTTTACTCAACTAGTCCATTATCACTACAAAACATTCTTTATTTACCACTATGCACACAGATTACAGCCATCACACTACCAGCCCCAAACAACTATAAAGAACTTTAAGACCCTAAACAAACTACTCAAACTCTATTTTTACCTCAGAACCCAACTCATTAGCTGCGGTGATATACACCCAAACCCAGGCCCACAAAATGTAGGAGCCCCAACCTTCAACCTGAATGATACCCTACTCCACCGAGACAAATCCATACTCCTCATTTTAAATTTAAATGTCAGAAGTATACTAAACAAAGTCCACGACCTTCATGCACTACTCTCCTTTTATCAACCTGAGATAGTCATACTAACAGAGACTTGGCTTAAACCAGGCAACCACAACAATGAAATCACTCCACCAGGTTACAATGTAATTCATAGTGATAGAATAGGTAAAAAAGGGGGGGTTGCTATAGTGTATAAATCTCACCTCACCCTTGAGAAAGTCGACATAACCCCAGACCTTGATAAAGTTGAACTTACTCTAACAAAACTAAAACTTAATGATAGTAAACACATCAACATCATAGGATGCTACATCCCTCCAGGCAACAATATCCCCATTACAGGAAAAACTCCTAGAATGGATATCTAACTCCCTTCCCAAGGAAAGCATAGTATTAGGAGACCTTAATACTGACTGGCAAAACTGTTCCAGTCATAATCCACTCTCCCATATTAACCTACATGGCCTAACCCAACTCATCACTTTCCCCACAAGAACAGACAAGAGAACCAAACACCAATCCACTGTAGATTGGATACTCGTATCCCACCCATTACTGATATCCCTACCAGGGTGTCTACCAGACACTCTGAGTCACCACCAAGCCACATTCTTACTCAGATCAAAATCACCACAACTGACCCAAATATCTGCGCACTTAATTAGAAACAAAAAACACTTTAACTGCTCCAGCTTTATAAACAACCTAAAAATGTGCAACTGGACCCCCCCTAAAAAACCTACCTCTTGATGAAGCTGCACTATATTTCAATGCTACCTTATTAAACACCGTTAACCATCAGGCCCCCTCCAGAACAACAAGAATTAAAACTAAATATGCCCCCTGGTTAACCACAGACACAAAATCCCTCCTCAAAAAAAGAAACAAGGCCTGGACCAACTACCTTAAAAGTAAATCCCAATTGAACAAACAAATATACGTTGAACTATGTAACAAAGCCAAAAAACTCACCAAAACAGACAAAACATCTTACTACCAAAAGTTACAGGATAAGCACAGGAACAACATACAAAAATTTTGGGCAGCAATTACCTCTATTCTACAACCAGGTAAAACAACTACCCCAGTCCCAAAAATAGATAACAACCAAGAAGACATCCCCACTCAATTTAATAAATACTTTACAGAAACTATCCAGACCCTTGCAAACAACCAACCCTATGACAACATCCCCACCCCTGCAAATCCACCCCGTACCCCCAACTAACAATTGCCCCAAGTTCAGCTTCCACCCAGAACCAACCAAATCCATTGAAAAACTATTCCATAAGCTCAAACCAATATCTTTAGCTGCAGATAAATTACCCGCTGAATACCTCCACCTGGTTGCAGAAGCCATATCATATCCTGTCTCCATCCTAATTAACCTAGTATCCAAGCTATGGAAAATATCACATATCATCCCTCTACATAAAGGGGGACCCTCCCTGGAACTCAATGACTACTGCCCTATAACCATACTACCCCCTTTATCTAAAATTTTAGAGTTGGTAATACACATGAAACTAATGAAATATCTCCTAGAAAATAATCTAATATCAACACAACAACATGGTTTTAGACCCTTCCATAGCACCACCACCGCACTAAGAGAATTCACCAACATTGTCAATACTCTCAGAAACAACAGACTCCTTGTATCTGCCACCTTCCTTGACTTGTCCAAAGCATTCGATATGGTTAAACACAATAAACTCCTTCTTTCACTAGCAACTCTAAACCTTACCACCCCTGCCATCTCCTGCTTCAAAAACTACATAGAGGGGAAGGAAACAAGCTGTTATGTGGCAATACCAACTCTCCCCCTCCCTACCAGTCTCCCTAGGAGTACCCCAAGGCTCCATCCTGGTGCCACTTCTTTTTACCTTCTTCATTAATCAGCTCCCAGACAGTATTCCTAAAGCCTCAATAGTGCAATATGCAGATGATACTACCATAATATGTGCAGCGAAATCAATTGACATCCTTCACTCCCTGACACAAGAATGCTTTTCCCTAGCAGAAACTTGGATTACAAACCAAAGGCTCATTCTGACCCCAGTAAAACAAAGCTAGTACTCTTTAGCTCCCACAGAGCCACACCTCCCACTGATTCTTTATTCATCTCCTCCTTTAACAAAACCACAATCACTTCCCACAAATTATACCAAACTCTTAGGGGTTGAAATAGATAATCACCTTAGATTTGATCTATATATTTCTATAACCATAAAAAAGTACGTAAAAAACTTGGCCTACTGTATCACAATAAAAAATTTGTCACTGACCACTCCAAAACTACAATAGCGAGGACTCCCCTACTAGCCACCCTACTTTATGCCTCTCCCGTGCTTACAAATCTCCACAAACCAACCTAAATAAACTTGATAGTTATAATAAGATAGCTAAATTCGCTACAACCTCTCCCATCAGAACACATCATTGTGAATGCCTAAAAAAACTCATTTGGAACTACCGCTACTACTTCAACTATCACTAGCCCACAAAATAATACATAACTCTGATAACACCCCAGCCCTACAAAATCTTTTGCAACCCTATACAACCACCAGGCCCTTGAGGTCTAGCACACAAAACCTCCTCAAAGTAACCAAATATAACAATGAAGCTGGTAAGTCTTTCTACAGCCGCTGTATAGAAAAACCTGGAACTCCCTTCCTGTCTACATAACTGACAACAAATCCCCATCACAGTTCAAGAAACTTGTTAAAAATCACTTTTTGAATAATCAACTGTGCTCCGGTATCTCCCCTGGCTAATGTCTCATTAGAACACTTCACTTAACTTAAGTAACTCTGCTAAGCCAACCAATCATAGTACTGTACCCACTTAGGACTGTTAATCTACTGCTCATCCCATCTCTCCAGGAGTTAGGGGAAAACTAACCCAACAATGTTGTGCTTTCTATAAGCAACCAAAACCAGGAGAAGACATATTGTAAATCAATTTGTTATTCTTCTCAACTAAAACCAGGTGAAGACATATAGTAAATCAATTTGTTATCCTTCTCAACTATAGCAGGCATCATCTGCTCTCCCGGAGCCTTATTCTACATCTCTCTGCATTTAATCTGATAGTAAATCTATCACAGGAATCCTAAACTTAGGAATATCTTCTAAAATTTAATATTATATGGTAGAGAATGAATGTATCCTATCTGTTAGTTAATATGTATGTCAAAGTCTCTTCTATGGAAATTGTATGTCACAAATCTGTCCTTAAAACTATGTTTTGTAAAAAATTGTTCTCTTGGAGCTTTTCTCCCTGGGCCTCCACTGAAAATGGACTTGTAATCCAGTTGGACTCCCCCGGTCAACAAATTTAAAATAACATAAATAAATAAATAAAGAAATAAAGGAATTATCAGACGCCCTGGCAGGAGCTGTAGCTGAGTGAGTCCAAGACAAAGTGGCTTCCCAGTTAGCCACCCTGGGATCTGTGTCCAATTCGTCCATGAGGCTTATAGCGCATACAGCTGAAGGAGCATCTAGAGCAGCAGGTACAGGCATAGCCATTAGGAGACATGCCTGGATGCACCTTTTTGATTTTGTGGAACCATTCAAGTCTTCTTTTGTCAATGCTCCTTTTGACGGAACATCCTTATTTGATCCCGAAGTGAAAGAAACCTTGTCCAGGTGTGAGAAAGATGGTAAGACCCTATCTGTTCTCGACGTAAGTTTTCCATCCCCCCCGAGGTCCTTTACTAGGAACCAGAGGAGTGGTGGTAAAGTGTGGTTCAAAAAATCCCAAGGGCCTTTCCAGGACACATAGACAGTTCCCATAGGGGCAGAGGGAGAACCAGAATGGGAGATGCTGCCCTCACGGCAGAGGTGGTTAAAAAAAAACAGGGTTTTAGGGATTCTTTCTCAATCAAGTCCTCTCGGCAGTCCTGAAGAGAGGCCCGATTGTCTTCCTCTGGAAGCAGTTGGAGGATGCTTATCCTTGCACCTAAATGCCTGGCGAGACATAACAGATTCCTGGGTGCTATGGATCGTATTCAGAGGTTATACCATTTCCTTTTCTCAACGTCCCCCATTTCAGAAGAAAATCCTCAATGTTCCACCCAATCAGAAGGATGCAGTAGTACAAGAAATCCAAAAACTGATGGACAAAAAGGTCATCTAAGAAGTCCTGCCACACCAAAAAGGATCCGGAATTTACTCAAGATTCTGTTTAGTGCCAAAGAAGACAGGGGACTGGAGACCAATTTTGGATTTCAGTTTACTGAACAAATCAGTTCAACAAACGAAGTTCCAGATGGCCACGGTACAGTCTGTTCTTCCCTTTCTGAAGAAAGACGACTGGATGTGCTCAATAGACCTACAGGATGGGTATTACCATATAAAGATGGACAAAAGCTCTAGAAAGTTCCTTCACTTCCAATTGGAAGCCAGTCACTACCAATTCAGTGTACTGCTCTTTGGACTCACCACAGCCCCCATGTATTCACCAAGTGCATGGCAGTAGTAGCGTCTCACTTGAGACTACAAGGAATCCATGTGTTTCCCTATCTGGACAACTGGCTCGTAACCACTATGACCAAGCATCAGCTGATAATGGCCAGGGACTACACCCTCAGCACTTGTGCTCAGCTAGGGATAACAGTAAACCTAGAAAAATCATGTTTAACCCCATCAAAAACTTAAAGTTCATAGGGGCAGTATTGGATACTCAGACAATGACAGCATATCTACCCCCAGATCATCACCAGAGAATTGTAGTTCGGGTTCAAATGTTAATCCTCAGGAACAAATTTCCAGCACATTTAGTCTTGCTAGCCCTGGGATCCATGGCAGCTTCTGTTACTCAGGCATCACTAGTCAGGTTTCACATGAGAATGCTTCAGTGGCTACTAGCTTCCCAGTGGTCCATACATCATCACCTCTTGTCACAACAAGTCCTGATCACAAAATGTCACAAGACAGATCTTCTTTGGTGGATGCATTCACATTAAGTTCTTCATGTTGTCCCTTTGTCTTTCCAGAGCCCACAGCCATAGTGAACATGGACTCCTCCCAGTTGGGGTGGTGTGGCATTATCTGGGCAAAATGGTCCAGGGCACTTGATCCCTTATAGAGGCCAACTTGCACATCAGTGTTCTAGAGATAAGATCAGTGATTCTCAGGCTTTTCAGACAGCTCTTCCTCAAGGAACTATTGCAATTCAAACAGACAACATGTCAGTAGTTTGGTACATCAACAAACAGGGAGGAACCACCTTTGTCGAGAAGTACTCGGAGTGTGGTAGTGGGTAATTTCTTCCAACTGCTTTCTAACAGCAATGCACATACTGAGGAGCTCCAACATGATTGTAGACAAGCTGAGCAGATGTATCCTTCAGCCTCACGAGTGGTCTCTGAATCTGAAAGTAGCAAAAATGATTTTCTGTCTTTGGGGTCAACCTTGCTACAAACTTTTCACATCCCCCTAAACAACAAATGCAGCAACTACTTCACCCTAATTCTCCCTCCAGGAGAGTCGCCAAAATATGCTCTTCTCCACTATTAGCCCCCCCCCCCCCGGTCTTCTTTATGCCTTTCAACCACACCCCTAATTTCAAAATATTTACAGAAAGCATGCAGGTTGAAGAGTACAGTAATCCTCATTGCTCCCTTTTGGCCTCAACAGATTTGTTACTCCTTTCTTTGGCCTCTCCTAACTTGACAGCCCTTAATTCTGGACCCAGCACAATATCCCTTGTCCCATCTGGAGGTCTTGCTCACCCAAACATTTTGAACCTCAAGTTAACCTAATGGCTCCTCCAGTTCCATTAATTGCCAGGTGTCCATATCTTTCCACATCAGTATGTCACATTCTTTTATCGGCCCACAAACCTTCCACTAGAAAGCTGTACAACAGTAAGTTGAAGATAGTCACTTTTTAGGCCCTTGAAAAACAAATAGATCCTTTTACAGCTTCCATAGAACATGTGCTGGACTTTTTAGCCTCACTGTTTAATGCTGGAGCTTCTCCTTCCACTATCAAAATACAACAAGATGGGTTGCAAACTGGCTAAAGGACAGAACCCACAGGGTTAGAGTAGCTGGTGCCATGTCAGACTCCAAGCCGGTCACAAGTGGTGTCCCACAGGGCTCAGTCCTTGGCCCCCTGTTGTTCGGCATCTACTTCTCAGAAGTACAGGCTAACATAGGAGGACTATGGCTGACAAAGTTTGCAGATGACTGCAAACTGGGAGCCATAGTGGAAAGTACATCGGACACAGATATCCTTCAGAGGGGTCTCACAGAAACTGATAGCTGGTGCCAGAGCCATGGCCTGAAGTTAAATGCCAAAAAATGTATAGTCATACCCTTCAGGAAAAACAAGGTAACCCCAAGTTACCATATAGGTGGCAATCCACTAAGCACAGAAGAGGTTATCAGGGACCTGGCGACCCAGGTTGACAGTGGCCTTTCTTTTGACACTCACATTGCTAAAGTGGTTAGAAAAACCTTCTACATTGCCCACCTGATCATGAAGGGATTCACATCCAGATCAAGTGAGGTCATTGTTCCCCTGTACTCTTCACTTATCAGACCAATGATCGAGTACAATGCCCCATTTGGGATGTATCTCACCCGACATCTGCAGCAATTGGAGAGACCCCAAAAGTTCCTCACCAAAAGGATAAAGGGACTCCAAAATCTGTCATATGCTGCCAGATTGAAGAAACTCCAGCTCTATTCAGTCGCATACCATCTGCTCAGAGGTGACCTGTGCCTGACATACAAGGCCATGTCCAACCAGGAATTAATGGACATGCTCCACCTCAAAAAATCCAAATCTACTAGATCCACTAGAGCAAGCAACTTAAACCTTAGCACGGATATAAATAGGACATGCTGGAGGGATAGATTTGTCACCCAGAGACTCCCTATGTTGTGGAATAAAATCCCGGTCCATGTGAGGCAGAGCACCTCGCTGGCTCTGTTCAAGAGAAATCTTGACCGGTGGATGGGAGATCGTAGGTTTACCCCGGGAATCATCTCTGTGTCACTGCTGGACAGAGGCACAACAAACTAATGGGCACGGTATTTTTTAACATAAGGGGTGGCGTAAGCCACAAAAACTCTGGGCTAGGCTTATAAATGCCTTAGGGCAGATAGCCTAGTATAAACCTATGAACCTATGAACTGGCTGCTATTTCTAATTTTCATAATGGCTTGGATGAGCATTTCATAGCCTCTCATAGCCTTTGTAAATTGTTTCTAAGAGACACTCTTCTGCTAAAGCCTTCATTCAAGGACCCGACACCTCCTTGCGACTTGAACCTAGCTCTTCAGGCAGTTACACATTCTCCCTTTGAACCCTCTATGGATTGTGACCTAAAGATTTTATCCCAGAAGACACTCTTTTTGATAGCCATTTCCTCTGCCAGAAAAATTTCAGAGCTTCAGGCTTTATCATCCAAACCTCCTTACATTGTTTTCTACAAGGATAGGGTATCCTTGCAAACTAACCCTTCCTTCTTACCCAAGGTTGTATCACAGACAAACATGAACCAGACCATTGATTTACCAGCTTTCGTCCCTAACCACTCTAATAAAGAAAAGAGCACCTTGCACCTTTTAGAAGTTCGTAGACAACTATAAGTCTGTCTTCACAGAACCAAAGACATAAACAATCCAGTCAATTATTTGTTTCTTTCTCTAGTGCAAAGTTGGGCAAAGCAGTCAGCAAAATTACTCTTTCCAAGTGGCTGAAAGACTGCATTTCATTCATTTATGATAAGAATAATTTAACCTTGACCAAACCAGTCAAAGCACATTCTACAAGGTCTATAGCTACTTCAGCTGTTTTTCAATCCAGAGCTTCAATGGATGACATATATGCAGCAGCTAACTGGGCTACTCCCCATACCTTTATTACTCATTACAAATTGGACTTGGGTCTTTAGGGAACGATCATCCTTCAGCTTGATGGTTCTTAGGAGTGTCCTTCCATGATTCCACTCAGGAATTTAGGTAGCTGCTGGGGACTCTGTCCCATCTGTCAAAGATGGAATGAAGTTTGACAACATCAGATAAAGAGGTTATGTACTTACTATAACATTCCATCTGTGTGGTCAAATCTTTATTCATCCTTGACTCCCCCCCTCCATCCCCCAACCTAAACTTTTTTTGGTGTAGCAGATCTAAGCGACCTTATACTGTTGAGTTAAGCACAGTAGATAAGACTTCCTCCTGACCTACCTTTCAAATATCTGTATATATTTGTATATCTATATATATAATTGCAGAACATCAAACCTCTGGTCATCAAGGACCAGAAGATTGAAGTTCTGCAATATCGAACTCTGTAAATGGAGATTGCCGTACACTGTGGAATGAGAATTTTGCCATTCTGTTCACTGCAGTGTGATCTCGGAGTTGGTATACTTAAGTAGCAGAGGATGTGGGAGGTGCAGGGGGGCTTGACCTCTGCAAAAATGTAAAATAAGAGTTTTCACGTTTTAGGTTTTTTTTTTTGGTTCGATATTGCAGGACTTCGTTCCTCTGGTCCTCGATGATCAGAGGTTCAATGTTCTGCAATTTTGATCCTCTGAAGAGGACCCATATGTGTGTGTATGTTCATATATTTTACATGTTTCTATATTATTTCTGCAAACGATCTGAGGTAACTGAGAGAGGGGGATTCTGGATAGAGGTAAAGCTTGAGAGTTTTTGGCTGGAGTGAGCTGTAGTAATGGCTGAATAGGTTCAGATACTGGAACCGAGCCCATCTGTCAAGGATGAATGAAGATTTGACAGTGCATAACTTCTTTTTTCAGTTATTATAAATTATTGCCTATTTCATAAGAAAGAAGGGTAACATTGCGATGCACACCACCACTTAGTCCTAATTGTGAAATGTAACATACAATGTCATTATAACTTGCCTATATTGAATGTCTGTGACATATCTATGAACAAGATATAGTCTGTCAAATAGTTAAAGTACCCAGTCTAGTAAGACTTAATTTTGCCATTGTTGCAGACCATAACTTATGAAATCCATGTTGAAATATGGTTAACAGAATATGGTTTTCTATATAATTAAAATTTTTGACAATGGAGAAAGAAGAGAGATTGGTCAATAGTTTGACAAAACAACACTCTAACCCTTCTTATAGACTGGCACAGTTTGGAGAAAATGCTCCCAAGAATAGAATAAAATAAATGTGGTTTTGTGGAGGGGAGGCAAACATTTGACAACATTAATAGAACAATAATGATCCAGTGGAAAGCAGAATATAAGAAATTACCACTGTTGTTGGTGGGTCTTGATGCAGAGGAAGCATTCAACCGAGTAAGCTGGGATTTTATGAGTAGGACAATAATAATATTTGCATTCCCTGACACAATAATAAGGTTAATTCGGAGACTATATGAGGGATCAGAGGTTAAAATTAAAGTGGGGTGTACCTCTCTAATAAATTCTGTTTGAAGAGAGAAACCTGGCATGGTGTCATGTTTCCCTTTCATTATTTGCGTTATATTTAGAACCATTGACAAGGGAGTCGGAAGTTCAAGGATATAATTGGTATGGTAATCAAGAAAAGTTGGCTTTATTTGCAGTTATTTATTTATTTATTTATTTATTTATTTCCAGTTTGATAACCGGGGAAGTCCACTGGGCCCGAAAGCCCGTTTTCAGTGGAGGCCCGGGGAGAAAAGCTCCATGATAATACATTACACACAAAAACACAGCAGGACAGATCTAAACTAATACACACAAAAACACACTCTGTTCTAATAGCATAATAGCATATGCTATTATTTTGCTGTTGATATTATTTTGCACCTGATAAAACCAGAAAAGGAGATTTCAGTGTTGTAGAACATTCTGAGACAGCATCAAGTCTTTTCAGGTTACAAAATTAGTGAAAATAAAACAAAGGCAATGGCTGTAAACTAAATGCCCACAGGCAAATTATTTAAGCAATGTCCATATTTATGGGGATGTGATAAAATTAAGTAATCAAGGAGCCTCAGTCTTCACCACTGGCAACAGTTGGGGACGTACACACTGGGAAGATGGCAGGTATACACACAGAAAAGTACAATTTCCCTTAAGAGCACAGAGATCACAGTCAGTCTGGGGCTGGTTTCTCTCTCTTTCTCCTGATCCCCAATAAGGCTCCCCACTGGCACAGCTATAGGGTTGAGATCTCAGCTGAGTGGCCAAACCAAGATCTCCAGTACCCTCTCTGTCTAGCCAGTGATTCATGTCCCTGCCCAAGTAGCTGACACACAAAGTCTTTGAGATTTGATTTACATACAAACACACACACACACACACACACACACACACACACACACACACACACACACACTCCTGGGAAAGGCTGGCACAGGCTTACTAGCTATGCCCCCTTCTGCTCAGACTATAAGGTATTTTCCATTGCCACTAGCCACTTCTTATCAGCTACTTTAAGGCCCGTAACAAAGGGTGGCCAATCCTACTGTGTAATGTTACTATTAATCCAAATGGTAGTCTGACCAAGAGCAAGGCTATTTAGGAGTGGCCTGTACAGTGTCACCAAATAGATATGCAAATTCTCTAAGAGCTTAAATATCTCTAAACAGACTAGCCACAATTAAAATGTTTAAATATATTTAATAATAAAAAGAATAAGAGAATATTCAGTAAGTAATCAGTTACATCAGCGTTCAAAACTACAGGAAATATTTAGGCAGTCTCAAATAAATAAAGAAAACATCTAAGCTACACTTTACTATATTTCTATCTTAATCTAAAAGTTACTATGCCCTAGAAACTTACTTACAGAGAGTTCTTAAATTAATATCAAATATTACTGCTGGGTTAGCTTGGATGACATCACTTTTTGACAACTGATTTTAGTTTCCAAGCTAAACCCCCTTTGTCAAAAACTAACAGAAGTTAGCATCTCTCTGTGAAAATACATAGCCTTCAGATGTTTACAACTGCTAGGAGACATAAAACAATAAAACACTTACAAAACAATGCAGAAGGCACCCTAGTTCTAGACATCTTGTCTCCTTGCTGCATTGAAACTAACTTTTATGATGCAATAATCGAACAATTTAATTTCAACTATTTTCTCTGAATTTTTTCAAGTTAACCTCCTGTGTTCCATTTTCCATTAAACATATACATTAAACAGTCACAATAGTGCAAGTAGATTCCTGTTCTATTCCAGTACAGCATGCTGTTGTTAAATTTTAGCTCAGTACTTTACACACATTTCTGTATAAATTATATCAATATTCACAAATGACATAGAATTATTTACAAAATTCACAATAGCTGGGCTGGTAGTGTGACATTTCTTCACCTCAGAAGACAAAAGCTATTTTCAAGTGACCCTTGAGAAACTTTGCTTGAGAGGGATGACTATCTCAGAATACCTCATCCCATTCCATGTCTTGAGATCCCATCTACGTTGGTGTTGCTTACCCCACTGCGGTGCTGCACTGTCATATCATATGCCTGCAACGCTAGGCTCCACATTAGTAACTTGATATTTTGCTGGCTGGCTCAATATAGCCATATTACGGGATTGTGGTCGGTAACTACAATGAATTTCCTTCCATACAGATAAGCCTGAAGTTTCTGCAGTGCCCACACTATAGTTATACATTCTGCTCTACAGCTGCATAGCATTCCTGCCTGGGTTGTAGCCTACAACTGAGATATACCACTGGGTACTCTTCTCCATCTGAGGAGACCTGGCTGAGTACAGCCCCCACCCCATGGTTTGAAGCATCCACCTGCACAACAAATTCTTTGCTGTAATCTGAACTGGCTAACACAGGGGGTCCTCTCAAAGCTCCCTTAATGTTCTGGAATGCCTGCTCACATGCTGTTGTCCACACTATCTTATATGGCTTGTTTTTTCCTTGTCAGGTCTGTGAGGGGAGCAGCTATGGTACCCTACTATTCCTAAGAATGCACTCACCTACTTTATCATAACAAGGGCAGGCCGTGCCTGAATGGCTTCCACTTTGGCAGGTTCTGGCCTGATCTTATCACTCCCCACTCTGTGTCCCAGGTAGAAGACCTTTGCCATACCCACCTGACACCTACTGGGCTTAATGGTTAACCCTGCCCTCTGTAGTCTGCCCAGCACCTCCCTGACATGCTTAAAGTGCTCTTGCCAGTAACATCTGTAGATGGCAATATCATCTAGGTAAGCAAGGGCAAAATCTCCTGCTCCTGCTAGAATATGATCTACCAGCCTATGGAAAGTTGCTGGGGCATTTTCCATCCCAAAGGGCATCTTTGTGAACTCATACAAGCCAAAAGGAGTCACAAAGGCTAACCTCTGTTTAGCACTGGGAGTCAAGGGCACCTGCCAGTATCCCTTGGTAAGATCAGTAGTGGTAAGATACTTAACCCCACCCAGCTGCTCTAGGGCTTCATCTGTCCTAGGCATGGGGTAAACATCTGACTCTGTGTGACTATTTAATTTCCTGTAGTCCACACAGAACCTGGTGCTGCCATCCTTCTTTAGTACCAGCACCACTGCAGAGACCCAGGGACTGCTGGACTCCTGAATTACCCCTAGTTCCATCATTTCCATTATCTCCTCCCTCAGAGTCTGTTTGATCCTCTCAGGCACCCTATAAGGGGCCTGCCTAATAGGCCTTTGAGGTCTTGTATCCGCATGGCGTTGCAGGTGGGTGCACCCTGGTTTCCCAGTGAACATATCCCCAAACTCCTGTAACACTGCTCGGATTTCTCGAACCTGGGTAGGGGATAGCTGCTGGGACATTGCTTCCCCTTCCAATGAGGTGTCAGTTCGAGCCTCACTGAGGAGATTAGTCACCAGATCCTCCTCAGACTCCTCTTGCTATCCAGTGCAAATACTCAGCACAAGAGCCTCCCTACCATGGTAAGGTTTCATATTTTAACAAGGTACAATTTATGCTCCTGCCTCCTGCCTATCATGTAGTTAACATCACTGACCTTCCTTACCACTTTGTAGGGTCCCTTCAAGCTGCTTGCAGCTTGTTGTCTCTGACAGGAATGAGAAACATTACCTGCTGCCCTGCAGCATACTCTCTGGCTCAAGCATTCCTGTCATACCAGACCTTTTTCCTGCTGTTGGGCTTCTGCCAGGTTCTCCTGGGCCAAGGCCTTGAGTTCCCTGAGCCTGTCATGAGGTTTAGGACATATGCCACAACAGACTCCTTGTGATATACACATTTACCCTCCCACTCATCACAAATCAAATCTAGAGGTCCCGTTACCCTATGATACAACAACTCAAAGGGTGAAAAACCTGTGGATTCCTGGGGAACCTCTCTGTAAGCATGCAACAGATGGGGCAAATAATTGTCCCACTCCATCTTAAACTGGTCTGCAAATGCCCGTAGTATGGACTTGAGTTTAGAGTTTAACCTCTCAACAAGACCATTAGTCTGGGGACGGTAGGGGATGGTATTTAGGTGCTTCACCCCACAGTACTTCCAGAGCCAAGCCAGCAGGTCTGACGTGAAATTGACATCTCTGACAGTCAGTATTTCGTTTGGGAAACCTACCCTACTGAAAATCTCTAACAAAGCATTTGCCACCTTTTCTGCCACAATGGAGGACAATGCCACTGCCTCAGGGTATCTGATAGCATAATCTACTACCACTAGGATATACTTCTTCCCTGTGCAACTCAGGTTATCTGGTAGCATAATCTACTACCACTAGGATATACTTCTTCCCTGTGCAACTTGGGGTACTCAGCGGCCCCACAATATCCATAGCTACCCTCTGAAAGGGATCCTCAATCACAGGCAAAGGCACCAAAGGAGCTTTCATTTGGTCTCCTGCCTTGCCTACCTTTTGGCACTGCTCACATGTCCTGAAATACCCTGTTAAATCTCTAGAAATCCCAGGCCAATACAAGTTCTGCATAATACGCCTCTTGGTATGCTTTATGCCCGTATGACCTGCAAAGGGAATATCATGAGCTATGGCTAGGTGTGCCAGATGATAGGCTCTGGGCACTACCAACTGCTGTATTTTCTCATCCTCTAGTCCTACCTCAGAGGTCCACTCGCTATACAATAACCCTTTGTCCCAGCATACAAATTTCCCTTTCCCTTGAGAATCAGGTGTCTCACTGGCTACCTCTCTCAGGCCTTGTAATGTAGGGTCTGAGAGCTGAGCCTTTCTCAACTCTCTCATTGAAAACCTTCCTAGCTTCCCTTCCACAGGAAGTCTGGTATCCTCTGAGAGCAGTGCCTTACTGCCAGCATGGGAACTACTACTCAGCTCTGCCCTTGCAGTCACTGTGTCCAAGGGAACATCAGTACCCACAAGCAGCTGTGGCTCACTTTCAGTCTCACTGCTACAGGGTAGCTCCCTCCCTGAAGTAACAACCTCACCAGTCCTGGGTGCAGGTGTGGTTTGTCTGGGTCTCCCCCAGGCTACCAGACCCACATGCTTGTCTCCAAGCCTGACTGCATGTAACTGCATGCACACAAAGTACCGCATTATCAAAATCATGCACTATCAGAACATCTGTAGGGATATCCTCAAACACACCTACTTGCTTGCTTCCTTTTCCACCCTCCCAGTCAAGGTGAACCTTAACCAAAGGTATTTGGAATGGGACCCCTCCTTAAACTCTGACTGGAGTAGACTTCCTAAACAAGTAGTGCTCCTCTTTAACCATTGCAGGATTCACAATGGTTAGGTCAGAGGCTGTGTCACTCTTAGCAGTGGCCTCTTTCCCATCCACTAAGATAGGATATAATCTCTTGTGCTAGTTTGGTACCCTTGTTGTCTGGAGGCAACTTATGGATGGAGTTTTGTCATTCACACTTACTTGCTCTCCTACCATTTGTTCCCCACCTTGCCTCTGTGGGCATCTATATGCTACATGGCCCCACTGGTTGCATTTAAAACATTTAACCCTTGGTCCTGGACATGTACCTAGATTAGTGGCTTCCCCTGCTACTGGTGGACTCTGTTGGGGCAGTCTGGGCTACCCACCATGGGTTCCCTTAAACCCATGAACAGCACTGGGTGTCCCTTTCCTGTGCAGTGATGCCCTGCTTGTTAGGTCTTCCTTCTTCCCCAACTCATCTGCAGTACTGCATTGTCTATCAGCTAACCAGATTCTCATGTTCTCAGGCAAACTGCTAAGGGCTTGCTCCCTCGCCAAAAGGTCTTCCAGCCCTTCAAAAGTGGTGACCTGACACCCACTCACCCACCTATGAAAATAGTTGCTTAGTTCAGCAATATATTCGCACAGACTTTCACACACTACCTTGGGTCTATGCTCACAAAACTTTTTCCTATAAGCTTCAAGTGTTAACTTAAAACATTCTACAGTATTATAATTTAAGCAATCAGTATCTGACAATTTAGAAATAGCAGTTACATCTTTACTATGGAGTAAGGGGGGGTCAGGAACCATTCCTAGAACCCTTGGTCAACATTATACAGGTTTACATACCCTTTCAAACATATGAATGAAACTATCAAAATTATCTCCCTCTGTAAATTGTGGAAGAAATTTACTGACCTTTGTTGCTTCTGGGGTTCGGTTGCTCCCTTCCCCATTACCTCCATGACTCTGGTGAAGAGTCAGCATCTCCTTCTCATATTGCCTCTGCCTCTCATTCTCCTCAGCTTCTTGACATCTCAGTCTCTCTGCTGCTTCCAATTCCATTTGTTTCTCCTGCTGCAGACTCTCTGCTGATTCTTTCTTTTTCCAAATGTTTGACCTCCAGTTCAAGTCTCTTTAACTGAAGATGGATTTTTAAGTCCTCTATGGAAAGTCTGAACTGTCCATTTTCTGAGAGTTGCACATCTCCAGGGCCAGCCTGGTTATCCTCCTGCTTGCTATTCTGTGATGCAACTGTGACCAAAGCTGCAATCATTTCTGATTTAGTCAGGTTGGCATGCATCAGTGCTTTAGCCTGGTACATCTCAGCCAAATGACTCTTTGTCAGCTTGCCATATTCCTCTGCTGGCATGCTTGCCTGCTCTCCCTGACTAACTAAGCTAACAAAAAAAAAAAATAAAACAATTGTGATATGAAACTCTGAATGTTCACTGTGTAGCTGATTGAGAGTACAAACACCTGCAGTGACCACTGTTTACAGGCTATAGGAATTCAATATCCACACCACTAAAGCCAATTAATACGTGATGTGGTTATCACACCACTGCCAACCAATTAATATGTGATGTGGATATCCCATCACTGACACCAATTAATATGTGATGCCCCAACACTGGACCAGTAATCAAGGAGCCTCAATCCTCACAACTGGCAACAGTGGTGGATGTACACACACAATAAAGTACAATTTCCCTTAAGAGCACAGAGATCACAGTCAGCCTGGGGCTGGTTTCTCCCTCTTTCTCTAGATCCCCAATAAACTCCCCACAGGCACAGCTATAGGGTTGAGATCTTAGCTGAGTGGCCAAACCAAGATCTCCAGTACCCTCTCTGTTCAACCAGTGCTTGGTGTCCTTGCCCAAGTAGCTGACACACAAACTCTTTGAGATTTTATTTATATGCAAACACATACACACTCCTGGGAAAGGCTGTCACAGGTTTACTAGCCATGACCCCTTCTGCCCAGACTATAGATTAGTGTCCACTACAACCAGCCACTACTTATCAGCTACTTTAAGGCCCCTAACAAAGGGTGTCCAGTCCTACTGTATAATGTTACTATTAATCCAAATGGCAATCTGACCAAGAGCAAGGCTGTTTAGGTGTGGCCTGTACAGTATCACCAAACAGATATGCAAGTTCTCTAAGAGCTTACATATTTCTAAACAGACTAGCCACAGTTAAAATGTTTATATATATTTAATAATAATAATAATAATAATAATAATAATAATACTATACTCATTAAGTAATCAGTTATATCAGAGTTCAAAATCACAAGAAATATTTAAAACAACATTGTAGGACAGTCTCGGATAAAAAAAAAATCTAAGCTACACTTTACTATACTCATATCTGAATTTAAAAGAGTCACTATGCCCTAGAAACCTACTTACAGCAAGGAAGTGCAGAAGTGAGTGATGATGTTCTTGTTAGATCAAAGACAAAATAAAAAATGCATAATCTCTCTCTTTCAGAGAGTTCTTAAATTAATATCAAATATTACTGCTGGGTTAGCTTGAATTACATCACTTTTTTGACATCTGACTTTAGTTTCCAAGCTAAACCCCCTTTGTCAGAAACTAACAGAATTTAGCATCTTTCTCTGTGAAAATACATAGCCTTCAGATGTTTGCAACTGTTAGGAAACATAAACCAATAAAACACAAAACAATGCAGAAGGTACCCTAGTTATAGACATCCTGTCTCCTTGCTGCATTGACATTATCTTTTATGACGCAATAATAAAACAATTTAATTTCAACTATTTTCTCAGAATTGTTTCAAGTTAACCTCCTGTGTTCCATTTTCCAATTTTCCATTAAACATATACATCTAAACAGTCACAATAGTGGAGGTACATTCCTGTTCTATTCCAATAGGGCATGATGTGGTTTCATTTTAGCTCAGTACTTTACACACACTTCTGTATAAATCATAACAATATTCACAAATGACATAGAATTATTTACAAAATTCCCAGTAGCTGGGCTGTCAGTGTGACACTTAGATGTATGGGTTAAAAATTATTCTGTTATGGCTGTGAAGGATATGTGGAAAGAGACTAAACAAAAGATGAAAGAAAAACTGAGAAACTGGAAGCTTGTTTTATGGATGTGGCTAGCAAGATGAAAGCAGTGAAAAAACGTTCCTTTAGTTTTATACAGAGGTCCATATTTTTATCAACCAGAGGAGAAGTTGAAGTTAGCAGTTAATAAGGAGTTGAAGGATTTTATCTGGTAGGGGAAGAGGTTTGATGATGAAACAGAGAGAAAGCTTAAGAAATAAGGAGAGAGTGAGATTTTGGATGCACATCCTTCAGGAGAAATATACAGAACTGAGTATATTTTTTTGGTTTTAGAGTTTAATTGTTGCTTAGATCTCTGTTGAAAAAATTTAATTGCATTTTTTAAACTATGTTTGGTCTAATATTGCTACATATTCAAGTGTGCTAGCTAATTGTGAATTGTTTTTAATTAATGTTTTTGCTACTTTTCTGTATAAAAAAAAAACTGTAAGCCTGTTTCCTACCTTTCCTGGAACTAGTGTTCCAGATACAGATTTGCTGTATTTAGGACTGTAGGTAAGCTTCTGAGCCCCCCCTAAGCCTTTCTGTGTTGGAGGGAAGCCTTCTACCTTATCAGTGGGAGTGGTAAGCACTAGGTAACCTGTCTAACACATAAGGAGTGGTTCTGGCCCAGAAATTGTAGTTATTGGCCGTTTTTGCAATCTCTTCCACCTCTCTCAACTTTCTGATTTGAAATCTTGCATTTGCACTTGTTTCTGTCCTGTAACTCGTCTAGTGCAGATACAGATTCATAGTTTTAGCACTTAAATTTCCTTATTCATGCTCAGCAGTTGTTCAGAACTTGTAAGCACTAAATAAGCTACTAATCACTATAGCACTCAACCTTCCTCATTACCTAGAGGAAAACAGTTTTTGTACTTACTTTTCTCACTTGCTTAGAGAAAAACAGCTCTTGTGCTCACTTTCCTCACTTATCTAGAGGAAAATAATTTTTTATTCAGGCATGTCCAAGAGTCAGCTCCCAGTGTTCTCTTCTGTCTATCTGATGAAGCTGGGCATCTTGAGGCAATGTAGAAATTGCCTCATGTACACCAACAACCCTCTCCTCCTACCACCCAACACTACAACCTGTGAGAGATGCACTTATCTAGCCAAACTGGAGGTAAAGCTCTCTCCATGCAAGACTGAACTTGGCAGTCATGAGGAGAAGGTAAACATTTGCACCACACCACACTCATCGCATAGTCTCACTAAATCTATACCACCAAAATCCACACATAGTAACACAAAAACATTTGCGGAGATTCTCAATAATAATTTGTCTAAGCAACAGAGACCTCTAAAGCAGAAACGCAAGCAACTTCCATCCCCCAACACAACCCAAATGACACATAGCTCACAGACTCAGTGTGCCACTCAACCACAGCCAATAAGGCAAAACAACATACCCAACACACTAGTCATAGGTGACTCTATAGTCAGGTACACTGATGTCCCACTCACCAGGCTAAACAAGGAGAAGGTTACTGTCAGCTGCCTGTCAGGTGCTAGGATCCGCCACATAACCCACGCACTCAGGTCACTCCACAGCAAGTACAAATATGGCTCTGACATTGTCCATGTTGGTGTGAATGACCTGAGGCGTACCTCCCTAGACTACATGAAAAGAGACATGGAAGAGCTCTCCGATCTTGTAGCCCAGGCAAGTATGACCCTAGCCCTGAGTAGCATTCTGCCATCGTCCAGAATGATACCGCAGCACAAGGACAAAATGATTGACTTCAACAATTGTCTAAGCTTCTGGTGTCATTCTAAGGGGATCCAGTATCTGTCTGCTTGGGATGACATGGTCGACAGACCACGATGCTTTGACACAGATGGCCTGCACCTGTCGCCCCTGGGATTCCGGATACTGGCTAAGGCTCTTGCTGCCCCTATAGTGCCTTTTTTTAGGCAAGGTTCAAATAACAAATTCACCACCGTAACAGGAACAGGCAAGCAAAAACTGAGGGTAATGCCACTCAGTGCTAGAAGTCTAAATCTCATAATGCCCTCACTCAAGGCGCTCATTAAAATGGAGAACATTGATATCTGTGCAGTGACTGAGACCTGGTTCAAGGCTCCAGAGAGCACCCCTGCACTACCAGGCTATAACTCATACCACACTTTTCGGCCATGTAACCTGGACCGATGTCCATATTCATTAAGGATATCAACATCTCCAGGCTAGTTGCTCAGCATAATGCATCCGAGGTTATCCAAGTGCAACTAACTCTGGGCAAAACTGCAATCCAAATTGTAGCTTGCTACAGATCCCCCACCATGCCCCAGGATTCCCACTCCTCTTTTCTTGATGTACTGGAAAATATTAGGGTTCAGCCAAACACCCTAATAATTGGTGACTTCAACTACTCCACCATTAACTGGGAAAGCTACTTGTATACCAACTCCTTAGCTCAACGCTTTCTGGAATTCATAAACTCCAATGCCCTGGATCAACTTATCCACACCCCCACCAGGGGCAACAATATACTAGACCTAGTCATTACCAACATGAGTGACTGGTGTTCCACACCTGAAGTCAACTCCTTGTTGGTCCAATCCGACCATAATAATCACCCTTGATATTCACATCCCGCCCACACCCCCCATTAAGGAAACCACAGTGAAAACTTTCTCCAAAGCCAACTTCATGCTTTTTAAGACAGAAGTGGTGAATCTCATGACACCCATGCAGATGAACAATACAGTTACAACTGCTGAATCCTACACAAATGCACTGTGTAAGCACTTGCACGAGTGCATGGATCGTGCTATCCCAAACAGAACGAAGACACTATCCTCTAAAAAACGGATGCCAATCTGGTGGTCCCCTGCCATAAACAAACTGTACAACAGAAGGAAGAAACTATTGCAAAAGAGAGTAAAATCCCATGAGTGGAGGAGCTCCCTAGTCAGCCTCAGTAAGAAGCTGATATCCCTTATAAGATCCTCCAAAGCTAGCTACAAAAACAAAATCGTCACTACTTCTAAGGACAACCGCAAAGCATTCTATAGCTATGTCAAGAATCTCGATGGCAACACCCAGATCTGCTCTGAGTTACAGCACAACGGCACAAAAATTACAGAACCAACTGATATTGCCAACATCCTGGCAGATAGGTTCTGTGCTAACTTTACCCCGCCTCTCACCCCCTAAAGGGCTCATATCTATACAGGAATAATGTAGAGTCCCTGTAATCACAACTACGCAGGTAAATGCTGCACTCTCTAAAGCCAGAAACACAGCATCCAGGGGACCGGACAACATCCCAGCCTGCGTTTTGCACGAACTTCAGAATGAACTGGCTCCCCACTTAAGCAGCATGTTCAATAATAGCTTTGCATCAGGCTTTGTGCCCACTGAATGGCACACAGCAGCAGTTATCCCACTCCACAAAGGGGGAAGCACCATTGATCCCAGGAACTATCGACCTATTAGTCTGACAAGCCTGCTCTGCAAGGCCATGGAAAGTATCATCATGGAACTCATAAACAAAGACCTTAGTAAACTCCAAACTCTGGATCCCACCAAGTTTGGGTTTGTGAAAGGCAGATCATGTCTCCTGAACCTGATTGACTTCTTTGAGGCAGTCACCAAAGCCGTAGATGAGGTTAAGGTGGTTCACTGAGCCTATCTTGACCTCGCCAAGGCTTTCGACACCATCCCCCATTCTGGAATTATAGCTAAACTCTCTAAACTAGGTATAAATCCCCATGTCACAAGATGGGTTGCCAATTGGCTCACTGACGGAACCCACACTGTAAAAGTTGAAGACTCCAAATCTGACCTCAAAGCAGCAACAAGTGGAGTACCACGGGGTTCTGTCCTGGGTCCTCTACTGTTTGATATCTACTTCTCTGAAGTACAGGCTAACACAGAAGGCCTCTGGCTAACGAAGTTCGCAGATGACTGTAAACTAGGAGCCATAGTCAAGTCCCCAAATGATGTGGACATCCTACAGAAGGGCCTCGCTGAGACAGATGCCTGGTGTCAGAGCCATGTACTCATGCTCAATGCCAAAAAGTGCAGTGTTATCCCCTTTGGTAAAAACTCTGTACCCATGAACTACCACATAGGCAGCAATCTACTTAACAATTAATGTGTGATAAGAGACCTTGGGACCCAGGTGGACAGTAGTCTCTTCTTTGATAGTCACATCACCACAGTAGTCAGGAAGTCCTTCTACGTGGCACACCTCATCATAAAAGGGTTCTCATCCAGGAAAAAAGAGGTCATTGTTCCCCTCTACTCGACACTCATTAGACCCATTATAGAGTACAACGCCCCTTTTGGAATGTACCTCACAAGACATCTGCAGCAGCTGGAAAGGCCACAGAAGTACCTCACAAAGGGGATTACTGGCCTCAAACAAATGCCCTACACTGACCACCTCAAAAAACCCCAGCTTTACAACGTAGTATATCGCCTACTCCGAGGTGATCTCTGCCTAACATATAAAGCTATGTCAAACCCAGATTTGTTGGACATGCTACACCTAAATAAATTCCAATCCCTCTGAGCTACATGCTCTAGGGACCTAAACATTGTCACCACAATAAACAGGACGTGCTGGAGGGATAGATTCCTGTCCCAGAGACTTCCCATACTCTGGAACAGGCTACCCATCTATGTCAAGCAAAGTTCTTCATTAGCACTCTTCAAGAAAAATCTTGATGAGTGGATGGGAAATAGGAAATACACGCCGGGGATCACTTCTGTGTCTGTGCTCGATAGCGGCACAGGAAAATAACTTTCTTGGGTGGCATACACCAGGGAACCTTGTTGGCTAGGCTTACATAGGCCCTTGGGCGATAGCCTAGTACCTACCTATGAACCTATGAGAGTAATAATAGCCCTACAGAATATTATAGTCATAAAGTAGCAGAAAGTATTACTATGTAAGAATTAAGCTAATACAGGAATGGAGAATGGAGATTCTGCCGATAGGGATGACTGTAATTAGGAGTACAGAGAATAGGCAAGAGGAGTCTGGAATTTATTGGAGGAACCTGGCAAAGGAACCAATATATTGAGAGCAAATAATTACAAAGGGAAAGGTAATGGAATGGGAAGAGGCCAAGAATACCTTTGGACTGCAGGATATATATTGTCTTCCCTATCAAGGATTGATATCAGAGAATAGCAAAGAGAAAGGAATAGAGAGATCCTGAGTGAAAGACCAGCACTGATAGAGGTTTTAGTAGACTCTAGAATAGAAGCTGCTGTTAAAAGGATAATTAGTAGGGTATATATAATATTGCATGATAGCTATAGGAATCAATTAGAGAAGGTTAGAAAGGATTGGGAAGAGAGATTGGGTAAGCAATTCACAAAGAAACAATGGGAGACTGTATGTATGACTCCCAAATATGCAACAAAGTCTAGAAGATTTTGGATTTTTGCATTGAAGTGTGTAAACAGGTATTTTTATACCTAAAGTAGACTACAAACAATTTTTCCTCTGGTAGATTGCAAATGATGTAGGAGGTGTGATGGGGGAAGAAATAGGTAATTGGGAACATATTTTTGGGAAGTGTAATGAGTTAGCAGACTTTAAAAATTACCTGCAGACTGTTCTGTCAGAAATATTAGATAAGTAAATTTATACAACAAAGGAAATGATTATTTTGAGCTATGATACAACATTGGAGTTGCCAAGACATAGTAAGGCCTTGCTGAGTTTAATGCTGGTGGCTGTCAAAAAAGCAATTACCAGGAAATGGCAATCATAGTCTTAAATCAGCAGCACTAGAAGTAGGGAATACAGTAACAGAGAGAAAAGAACTGGAAATGGGATCTTTAGAAAAGTGTAGGAGCAAATTAGACAGAAAAAAATGTGAATTGTGGGAATAGTGCATGCAGAATAATGCTTTGGAGACGAATGAGGTTTAAGAGAAGGCAGAAATTGAATGAGCTATGTAATGTCTGAATGACAGTGACTGCAAAGAAGAGTATATGTGATGTATGTTTGCAACCGACCATGTCAATATGGTTTGTTCTCATTTATATAAATGTATGATTGCCTGTGTCATAAGTGATAATTCAGTAAAGATAAGTCTTATTTTTTAAAAACGAAGAATAAAACAGAAGAAATATAAAATAGGCTGTACAAGGTAATTAAGAGCCAATATGAGAAACCTCACTTCAGCTCAGTTCACAGATAAAGATAGTTTGCTTACAGTCTATTTAATAATCTGACATACCCAAATGGCAGACAGTTAAGAAACTGTGAAAACAAAACAAACTTATCAGGACGCCGTCTGGTGACACAAACAATAATCAACCAAACTAATTTTCAAAATAACTTCTTCAAGTGAATTGTTAAAAAACAATAATCCCCTCTCACACTTCCTTATATATAAATCTTGCCACATAATCAATGGCATCATTAAACAGTTCATATTCCAAATACAATTTTATTCATAAAAATTCTTGATATATATATATATATATATATATATATATATATGCCTATCAGTTGATCAAAGTTTCAAAACTTTGAAGACCATATGGCCGAGACCGTTTTGAAACTTTGAAGACCTTGCATTGAGATCGTGTTTAGCTCAGAACTCGGGATTTGCTGTTTTCCTCAATGTAGTGCAATCTCAGAGTTGGTATATTTAAGTAGCAAGGGGTGTGGGGGTGCAGGGAAGCTTTCCCCTTTGCAAAGAGGAAAGTAGAACATGTTTTGTTTAGTTTTTGTGTCTTTTATTTTTATTTCGAAGTTTCAAAACTTCGATCATATGGTCTTAACCATATTGTCTTTGAAGTTTTGAAACTTCGATCAACTGATAGGGATCTATATATATATATATATATATATATATATATATATATATATATATATATATACATAAATAAACAATAAATAAGCATATATACAGTGGATATAAAAAGTTTACACACCCCTGTTAAAATGCTAGGTTTTTGTGATATAAAAAAACTAGACCACAATAAATCATTTCAAAACTTTTCCCACATTTAATGTGACCTATAACCTGTACAATTCAATTGAAAAACAAACAAATCTGTTAGGGAAAAAATATATAAAAATAACAAGCATACAATAAGCTGGTTGCATAAGTGTGCACACCCTTAAACTAATATTATGTTGAAGCACCTTTTGATTTAATTACAGCATTCAGTCTTCTTGGGTAGGAGTCTATCAGCATGTCACATCTTGACTTGGCAATATTTGCCCACTCTTCCTTGCAAAAGCACTCCAAATCTGTCAGATTGTGAGGGCATCTCTTGTGCACAACCCTCTTCAGGTCACCCTACAGATTTTCTATTGGATTTAGGTCTGGACTAGTGAAATCCTTCAAAGCAAAAGAGCACTAGTGAAATTCTTCAAAGCAAACTTTGAGTCCAAACTGGCCATATCTACTAAAGACAATCATAAAGCCTTCTTCACATATGTCTGCAATCTCAAAGGAAGAACTCAGATCTGCTCAGAACTGGTGGTCAAGGACACTACATACACAATTGCCATAGATATGGCTAACCTACTGGCAGACAGGTTCAGTGAAAACTTCACCCCTCTGTCTACCACATCAGTAAATCAGGACATCCCCAGCACCTGCCCCCTTCCCCTTATCTCTAGGGAGCAAGTCATCACTTCATCATCTTTAGCTATGTTAGCAAGTCATCATCTTTAGCTATGTTAAGAATCTAAGTGGCAACTCGCAGGTATGCACTGAACTAGTGCAAAATAGCACAAAATATACTGAACCTACCGATACTACAAATATCCTGGCAGATAGATTCAGTGCAAACTTCACCCCCCTCTCACCTCCAAAAGGGCCCACAACAATACCGGAAAAGTGTAGTGTCCCAATAATCACAGACGCACAGGTGAAAACAGCCCTTTCAAAAGCCAAAAACACAGCGTCAATGTGACCAGATGGTGTCCCAGTCTGCGTCTTGCACGAACTACAGAACGAACTAACCCCCACCTAAACACGCTGTTCAACCTCAGCCTCTCCACAGGCTACATGCCCATAGAATGGTACACAGCAATGGTTATTCCTCTCCACAAAGGAGGGGCCACAACTGACCCTGGTAACTATCACCCCATAAGCCTGACTAGCCTGGTCTGCAAGGCTATGGAGCGCATCATCATGGAACTCATTAACAAAGATATTGGGAACCTCCAAACACTTGACCCAACCCAGTTCGGCTTTGTTAAGTGCAGATCATGCCTACTAAACCTGGTTGACTTCTTCGAGACAGTCACCAAGGCCATAGACGTGAGCAAGGTGGTTCACACAGCCTACCTTGACCTCGCCAAGGCTTTCGACACCATTCCCCACTCGGGTATTACAGAAAAACTCACCAGCCTGAGCATAAACCCCTATGTCACGAGATGGTTGCCAACTGGCTTACAGACAGAACTCACACAGTAAGAATAGCAGGCTCCAGGTCTGACTCTAAACCAGTCACAAGTGATGTCCTGCAAGGCTCAGTCCTGGTACCCCTACTGTTTGGCATATATTTCTCAGAAGTATAGGCAAACACAGGAGGACTATGGCTAACCAAGTTCACCAATGACTGCAAACTGGGAGCCATAATTGACTCTCCGGCTGACACGGACATCCTCCAAAAGGGCCTTACTGAGATGGACACCTGGTGTCAAAGTCATGGTCTCAAGCTAAATGCCAAAAAATGCATAGTCATCCCGTTTGGGAAAAACAAAACATCCATGAATTACCACATAGGTGGCAGCCCCCTTAATACAGAAGCAGTAATAAGAGATCTGGAGAGCCAGGTAGATAGTAATCTCTCCTTTGACAATCATATTGCCAAAGTAGTTAGAAAATCCTTCTATGTGACACATCTAATAACTAAATAAAGAGGTTATAGTACCCCTCTACTCGTCACTCATTAGACCCATCATAGAGTACAATGCCCCATTTGGGATGTACCTCACAAGACACTTCCAGCAGCTGGAATGACCACAAAAGTACCTCACCAAGAGGATTACTGGTCTCAAACATATGTCCTATGCAGCCCAACTGAAAAAACTCTGGCTATACTCAGTGGCATATCGCTTATTCAGAGGTGATCTCTGCCTGACTTACAAAGCCATATCCAACTCAGAATTGATATACATGCTTCACCTAAAGAAATCCAAGTCATTGCGAGCCACGTGCTCTAGTGAGCTAAACCTCACCACAACAATAAACAGAACATGCTGGAAGGATAGATTCCTGTTACAGAGACTCCCCATGCTTTGGAACAAAATTCCAAATTACATCAGGCAGAACCCCTCATAACACTCATCAAGAGAAACCTTGACAAGTGGATGGGTAACAGAAAATACACCCCTGGGATCACTTCATTGGCTCTGCTTGACAGACGATCAGTTAATTAATCAATGGGGTGGTGAAAGCCAACACACTCTGGCTAGGCTTATAAATGCCCTTGAGCAGATAGCCTAGTACCTACCTATGAACCTATGAATCACCGGCCTCTCAAAGGCAAAAAATGCAGCCTCCATGGGACCCAATAACTTCCCAGGCTGCATCCTACATTAACTCAGACAGGAACTTGCAGCACCATTAGGCACCCTATTCAACCAAAGCCTGAGTACCAGATTCATCCCAACCAAGTGGTGGACAGCCACTGTCACCCCTTTTCACAAAGGTGGAGCATCCACTGATCCAGGAAATCATAGACCCATCATCCTAACTAGCCTGATCTGCAAACAAACTATCATGGACCTCATTAACAAGGGCATTGGCAACCTCCAAACACTCAATCCCATACAGTTTGGTTTCGTCAAGGGAAGGTCATGCCTGTTAAATTTGGTCGACTTCTTTGAGACAGTCGCTAAAGCCATGGACGAGGGGAAGACGGTGCACACCACCTACCTTGACCTGGCCAAAGCCTTTGATACTATTCCCCACTTGTCTATAATAGATAAACTCTCTCAGCTAGGCATCAATCCATATGTTACCAAATAGGTAGCAAATTGTCTCATTGATAGAACCCACCTAGTCAAAATAGGGAAGCCACCTCAAGCAGTAGACACACAATGAGCGGTGTACCCCAGGGATCGTTCTTGGGGCCTCTGTTGTTTGGGATATACTTTTCTGAGGTCAGTGGCATAGCTAGGGAGGGGTGATCCACCCTGGGCAGCACTTTTCCCATCCATTCACATCACATATGTGGACTGCCATACAGACTGTTGACATCCACGTCCACCTATGGATATTTAACATTAAACGTTACTTCACCTGCATGTGCCAGGAGCTGAGTAGATGTTTACTTGCTTACTCAGGAGCTGAGCTGAGCGGATATTATAGTGGATTCAACTGCAATAAGCAAGTAAGGAGGTATTATGCAGCAAGTACGCAGATATTTTGAGTAGCTCGTATTTATTTATGCAGCAGCTCCTACTTCGAGTGGATGTTTACTTATTTATTTATGCATTAGCTGAGCTGACTGGATGTTATTTACTTAGTTAGTGAGTTCCAAGTGTGGATTCAACTGCAGCAGCTTGTATTTATTTATGTAGTGTGTGTGCTTGCACAAGTGTGTGTGTGTGTGCGTGTGTGCGTGTGCGTGTGTGTGTGTGTGCGTGTGTGTGTGTGTGTGTGTGTGTGTGTGTGTGTGTGTGTGTGTGTGTGTGTGTGTGTGTGTGTGTGTGTTCAAACTAACAAGATAAATGGTGGTGTTAAGAAAATATTTTTGAAAGGTAAGGTGTAGAGTTAGGGTTGGGGAGGTGCAGCGTTAGAGTTAGCAGGTATTATCTATTAGCAGTGTGGTGCAGGAAGGGTGTGAAGATCACAATACGTATAAGAAGGGATTTGCTGAATGGATTAAGGTTTGGCTGACATGATGAAAAACAAGAGTATATTTTGGTGATGTTCTTGGCCTATAAAATCAGATTGAGATGAGAAGTCTTTCAGGGCTTAATAATGGACCTTTGTGCGTTTTTGTTGTATGCCAGTGATTCAGATACATTGAAGTTCCCTAGCACTCCACATTTGTAAAGAATATCAAACTGCTATCTTGGAATGTTTGCAAAGGGTTTTGGGAGAATTTTAACTGATTAGTGAACATTAAAAAAATCAATGGCTGTATCACTAGGCTCAAGGAAAATGGGAATGTATTATATTTGAGGAAGGACTGAAACCCAGGATAAGTCTGAGAACAGCACTTTTAGTAGTGGTGTAACTAGGGAGGGGCATGAGGGGCGGTACTTTTAACATCCATTCACATCACATCTGTGCATTGTCACACAGACTGTTGACGTCCACGTCCATCCATAGATATTTAATGTTAAACATTACTTCACCTGCATGTGCCAGGAGCTGAGTGGATGTTTACTTGTTTACTCAGGAGCCGAGCTCAGTGGATATTATAGTGGATTCAACTGCAACAACTAAGTAAGGAGATATTGTGCAGCAAGTAAGGAGATATTTTGAGCAGCTCGTATTTATTTATGCAGCAGCTCTGACTCAGAGTGGATGTTCACTTATTTACATATTTATGCATTAGCCGAGCCAAGTGGATATTGTTTACTTAGTTGAGTGAGTTCCGAGTGTGGATTCAACTGCAGCAGCTTGTATTTATTTATGTAGTGTGTGTGTGTCTGTGTGAGTGTGTGTGCGCGAGTGTGTGTGCATGTGTGTGCATGTGTGCGCGAGTGTGTGTGTGTGTGTGTGTGTGTGTGTGTGTGTGTGTGTGTGTGTGTGTGTGTGTGTGTGTGTGTGTGTGTGTGTGTGTGTAGAGTTAGGGTTGGGGAGGGGCAGCATTAGGGTTAGCAGGTACTAGCAGTGTGATTCAGGAAGGGGGTGAAGATCACAGTACGTATAAGAAAGGATTTGCTGAATGGATCAAGGTTTGGCTGACATGATGAAAAATAGGGGTATATTTTGGTGATGTTCTTGGCCTACAAAATCGGATTAAGTTGAGAAAGTCTTTCAGGACTCAATAATGGACCCTTGTGCATTTTTGCGGTATGCCGGTGATTCAGATACATTGAAGTTCACTAGCATTCCACATTTGTTAAGAATATTAAACTGCTATCTTGGAACATTTGCAAAGGGTTTTGGGTGAATTTTAACTGATTAGCGAACATTAAATTAAATCAATGTCTGTATCACTAGGCTCAAGGAAAATGGGAATGTATTTTTTGGGGGAAGGACTGAAACCCAGGATAAGTCTGAGAACAGCACTTTTAGGGATTGCTATAGAATACTATTTGCCCTTAAACTCACATACTGAGAAAAATGTTAAGATCTGGATGAACAGAACATCAAATGGTTGTAGATAAGTTTATTGTGGGTTCGGGAAATAATACTGAAGCCTTAGGAGATAGGAGTGTTTGTATGAGGGTGGATGGGTTAGGACAGAGTTAAGTGAAGGCAAACTTTAAACCGGATAAAATCTCCAAATTCTAGGTTTTGCCAGTGCATCTTATTAAGATTTGGTTTAGAATTTGGAGAGTTGTTTTTTGGATCAGAGGTTAGACAAGAGGGAACAAGGGAAAGTATAACAAGGTTGATTTATGATCTGGAAATCTGTCATATAAAGGGAGTTCAGAGCAACTAAATTTCCATTAACTGACATATAGAAGAAGGTTGGAGTAATTATTGTGGGAATTTTTTTTTTTTTTTTGTTAAATTTTTTTTTTCTGCTTTAGAATGAAGTTCAGTTGACATCTTTAATACATGTTCAAAATGTTTGCAATAAATCATTCCATGTTGAAATACTGTAGTACCTAGATCGATAGCCCACATTTGCACTTGTTTCTTTCCTGTAACTAGTCTAGTGCAGATACAGATTCTTAGTTTTAGCACTTGAATTTGCTGATTTGTGCTCAGCACTTGTTCAGAACTTGTTGTAAGCACTAAATAAGTTACTAATTACTATAGCACTCAACCTTCCTCATTACCTAGAGGAAAACAGTTTTTACACTTACTTTCCTCACTTGGTTAGAGAAAAACAGCTCTTATACTCACTTTCCTCACTTATCTAGAGGAAAATATTTTTTTATTCAGGCATGTCCAAGGGTCAGCTCCCAGTGTTCTCTCCTGTCTATCTGATGAATCTGGGGATATTGGGGCAATGTAGAAATTGCCTCATGTACACAGACAACCCTCTCCTCCTACCACCCAACACTACAAACTGTGAGAGATGCACTTATCTAGCCAAACTGGAGGTAAAGCTCTCTCCAACCAAGACTGAACTTGACATTCAAGAGGAGAAGGTAAACACTTGCACAACACCACACTTATCACATAGCCTCACTAAATCTACACCACCAAAATCCACACATAGAAACACAAAAAACAATCACGGAGGCTCTCAATAATAATCTGCCCAATCAACAGAGACCTCCAAAGCAGAAATGCAAGCAACTTCCATCCCCCAACACAACCCAAATGACACATAGCCCACAGACTCAGTGTGCCACTCAACCACAGCCAATAAGGCAAAACAACGTATCCAACACACTAGTCATAGGTGACTCTATAGTCAGGCACACTGATGCCCCACTCACCAGGCTAAACAAGGAGAAGGTTACTGTCAGCTGCCTGTCAGGTGCCAGGATCCACCACATAACCCACGCACTCAGGTCACTCGACAACAAGCACAAATATGACTCTGTCATTGTCCATGTTGGTGTGAACGACCTAAGACGCATCTCCCTGGACTACATCAAAAGAGACATGGAAGAGCTCTCCGATCTTGTAGCCCAGGCAGGTATGACCCTAGCATAATAATGTGACAAGAAACTAAACACCACAAAATAATCCGAAGGAGGTAGGGCGTGCACTACCGAAGTAGTGGAATCCGGCAGTATCTCCCACAGCCAAACGTTGGTAACACAGCAAAAAATGGTAACACAGCAAAAAATGACTGAAGCAATACAATGCCTTTAAACTGAAATAAAGGCTTCGACAAAGGTATTCCGTGCTGTCCACAACTAATATTTATTTCAAATATAACCTAGGTTTCGTCCGCGACCCGGACTTCATCAGATGACATAAAATACTAAATACACACTTCTTATATACCATCCACAATCACCCCATCAATTAATCAATCATTCAATTATTTAAATTGTTTAAAAACAGCTCCATTTAAAAACATATTTTATAATAAATACAAACTATGTTAAACTTGTAAATAGTGAATATTTATAACACAATATGTGACACACCAAACTAAATATGTATATATATATATGTATACCGTCATAAAACAATGTTAAATACCATATTTAAAATCATGTATATAATCCTATGTATGTCAGACCTAAATGAACAAACTATGTACTGTGTAATACATGTTATATATAAAAAATAACATATACCTAGTGAATTATCCAATACAATTTTGTAATATTGTAGTACATAAAATCCTATTCTGACAATACCAAATATATTACTCATGTAAATGTATATATATAGTATACTATCCAAACACACATATATGTGCTAATGTAAATATAAATACATACAAGATATGCACAATAGATTAAAAACTAATTAAAAACTAATTGTTAAAAACATAAAGTTGTAAATTATACTAAACCCATACCAAAAAATATATATATTAATACTATATATATACATTTACATGAGTAATATATTTGGTATTGTCAGAATAGGATTTTATGTACTACAATATTACAAAATTGTATTGGATAATTCACTAGGTATATGTTATTTTTTATATATAACATGTATTACACAGTACATAGTTTGTTCATTTAGGTCTGACATATATAGGATTATATACATGATTTTAAATATGGTATTTAACATTGTTTTATGATGGTATACATATATATATATATATATATACATATTTAGTTTGGTGTGTCACATATTGTGTTATAAATATTCACTATTTACAAGTTTAACATAGTTTGTATTTATTATAAAATATGTTTTTAAATGGAGCTGTTTTTAAACAATTTAAATAATTGAATGATTGATTAATTGATGGGGTGATTGTGGATGGTATATAAGAAGTGTGTATTTAGTATTTTATGTTATCTGATGAAGTCCGGGTCGCGGACGAAACCTAGGTTATATTTGAAATAAATATTAGTTGTGGACAGCACGGAATACCTTTGTCGAAGCCTTTATTTCAGTTTAAAGGCATTGTATTGCTTCAGTCATTTTTTGCTGTGTTACCATTTTTTGCTGTGTTACCAACGTTTGGCTGTGGGAGATACTGCCGGATTCCACTACTTCGGTAGTGCACGCCCTACCTCCTTCGGATTATTTTGAGGTATGACCCTAGCCCTGAGTAGCATTCTGCCATCGTCTAGAATTATACCGCAGTACAAGGACAAAATGATTGACTTCAACAACTGGCTAAGCTTCAGACATTGGTAACCTCCAAACTCTGGATCCCACCCATTTCGGGTTTGTAAAAGGCAGATCATGCCTCCTGAACCTGATCAACTTCTTTGAGGTAGTCACCAAAGCTGTAGACGAGGGTAAGGTGGTTCACACAGCCTATCTTGACCTCGCCAAGGCTTTTGACACCATCCCCCATTCTGGAATTATAGCTAAACTCACTAAACTAGGTATAAATCCCTACGTCACAAGATGGGTTGCCAACTGGATCACTGACAGAACCCACACTGTAAAGGTTGCACACTCCAAATCTGACCTCAAACCAGTGACAATTGGAGTACTACAGGGTTCAGTCCTGGGACCTCTCCTGTTTGGCATCTACTTCTCTGAAGAACAGGCTAACACAGAAGGCCTCTGGCTAATGAAGTTCTCAGATGACTGCAAACTAGGAGCCATAGTAGAGTCCCCAAATGATGTGGAAATCCTACAGAAGGGCCTCGCTAAGACAGATGCCTGGTGTCAGAGCCATGGCCTCAAGCTCATTGCCAAAAAGTGCATTGTCATCCCCTTTGGTAAAAATTCTGTACCCATAAACTACTACATAGACAGCAGTCTACTTAACACTGAATGTGTGATAAGAGACCTTGGGACCCAGATGAACAGTAGTCTGTCCTTTGATAGTCACATCTCCACAGTAGTCAGGAAGTCCTTCTACATGGCACACCTCATCATAAAAGGGTTCTCATCCAGGAAAAAAGAGATCATTGTTCCCGTCTACCCGACACTCAGACCCATTATAGAGTACAATGCCCCTTTTGGAATGTACCTCATAAGACATCTGCAGCAGCTGGAAAGGCCACAGAAATACCTTACAAAGAGGATTACTGGCCTCAAACAGATGCCCTACACTGACCATCTCAAAAAATTCCAACTTTACTCCATAGCATATCGCCTACTCCAAGGTGATCTCTGCCTAACATATAAAGCTATGTCAAACCCAGAGCTGTTGGACATGCTATACCTAAAGAAATTCCAATCCCTCCAAGCTACATGCTCTAGGGACCTAAACCTTGTCACCACAATAAACAGGACATGCTGGAGGGACAGATTCCTGTCCCAGAGACTTCCCATACTCTGGAACAGGCTGCCCGTCTATGTCAAGCAAAGTTCTTCATTAGCACTCTTCAAGAAAAATCTTGATGAGTGGATGAGAAATAGGAAATACACCCCGGCGATCACTTCTGTGTCTCTGCTCAACAGTGGCACAGGAAAATAACTTTCTTGGGTGGCGTAAGCCAGGGAACCTTGTTGGTTAGGCTTACGTAGGCCCTCGGGCCAATAGCCTAGTACCTACATATGAACCTACGATATATACATCAAAGTCTTGTATTTAAAAAATCTGTGCTATTCTGTTTACCTGGCATAGCTTTGCACTGCATTACCTCTATTGTACACAGTACAATACAGTACTGCACAGACACAATACTGCATGTCAGACAACTACGCCATTGCTGCTGTATGTTACTCCACGTTACACACAGTATAAACTGATGACTACCAAATTAGCAAATACGTTAAAATATCCCTTGTCCTACCTGTTACTTTTCACTGTTGGGTATCCCACAGTAGTGTCTGTCAAACCACACATATCACATTACTGATTTCCGCTTTCTATTATATTTTTAGTACTTAATACTGTATTAAAGTGGAACTGCTAATACAGTCTCTGCATGCACTTTTATAGCACCCCCTCCCCTTTTGTTATGCTTCTGAGCCATTTAAGACTGTAGTACTCTGCATTGCTTCTGTAGGCTCCTATTCACACCTCTGTATCCCATCTGTTCATTTCTCCCCAGTGCAACACTACCCTTCTACACAAACCAACATTTAAAGATAACTAATTTTCATTTTTGTCAGTATAACTACTGCTGTAGCATACTTAGCTGCTTATATTTGAAAATTGTTAGCAAGCATCCTGTGGTACTTCTGCATTTAATTTATTTACCAACCAAGGGAATCCTTTGCTTTTCAATGTAAAATATAAGGTTTGCTACTATTGGACTTACAGCCTAGCTTAAAAAATGTAAGCCAAATGTAGCATAGCAGTCAGCTTACAGTTCTATTGTCACCAATCCATACTGTCATTTATAACAAAATGGAATCACTTCTTACTTTTTGTTATATTTTGTTTTAACTTTCCTCACATTCTAATCAGCCCGGTACGCCCAAGATATACAAGTGCTACTTCTAGAGCAAAGCAGAAGGATTGTATCCTCAATTGACTTGCTCAGAGACACATAGTTTTGAAGTGAAGATAGGAGGAACAAAAGCTAGGGTTACAAGATGCATCTTGTTAGAAACTCTTTGCTTTAACCTTATGCACTAATCTCACAGAATCACACTCTGTGTCAAAGTTTGAAAAGAAATGACAGTAACATGTTTTTTTTTTTTTTTTTTTTTTTTTTTTCTGGCTGTCCTGAAATAACTCAGTCACAAAAGAGAAAGAAATAAACCACTGAAAATGCTATCACAAATTGCTTTTAAACAAATAAATTAATCATCTTCAACATCTTAACCATTTCTTTTCTATGCATGTTTTTGACAGTGAATACATTATATACTGTTATGAACCATACATTAAAAAACAAAACAGTCCATACCAGTATGAAGAATGGTTTACCTGGGTAAGAAAACAGAACTGGGCTTTTTATAAGGTTGAAGGATATATCTTTTCATTATTGGGACGATTCAAAGGGAAATATATAGCAGCTGTACAAATGTTATACTCTAGACAAAATGCAGCATTAAAAATTAAACTATATATTACAGGTAAAATGCAGAGCTAGGAAGTAAATCTTCTACTTAAGGGCTAAAATAAAACATTTCAAGGCTTTATTGGAAAAGCTCACTCAGACTCTGCCATAGACTGCTGTGAGGGAGAGGTTAGTTTGTTTTTGCTTTCTTGTAATTTGTGCTGCTTGATTTCTTTACTCTATTTTGTATACTGTGCTATATTTACTTGTATTCCAGTTCCAGCTGCATAGTTAATATTGGAAAAGGCCAGAGCTGTGTTTCTTGTGAGTCACACAGAAATTAAACTCAACTATGTCTCTAGTTGCCTGCACCTTATGTTAATTGTACCACATATTTCCTTCCCTCTCCTTTGTCATTGGCTATTGCTAGTAACACTCTGCTTCAGCTATTTCAGTTTATTGGCCATCCCACCTTATTCTATAGAGCCAGAATGCTAAGTGGCCACTGCATTCCAATCTATCTTGCTCTTTTTGAAATTAGTGTCTCTCCCCTTACATTGATAAATCTTGAGGTGCTCTCCTCTTTCATATCTAACTGGTTAATTTACACTGCAGCTCTTAGGATATTAACTAATTTTCTCCATCTTACCTTTAAAATCTGCAACATCTAGTCTAAAACCATCAATTATTGGAGAGCCCACATTCTGCCTCTCAGTGGTCATCTTTTGATTAGTACTTCTGTTTTGCTACTGATGAGAGAAGGAGCATACGGGGCATTATTTCCTAAAGACTGCTGATCACCAGTAAGTTTGTTAACTGCTTCATAGGTGACAGCTTGGAATTTGTGTTCATATTTTGCTCCTACTGAGAGAAGGAGCAGAGGACATTGATTCCTGACTGTCTCTGACTGGGCAGTGAGTGTCTGGTTCCTGATTGGTCTGGTTGCTTTTTAAAGCATCTACCAAGAAAATGCCTGACACCTGCATCATCTGGGAGAAGGCTGTTAATCACCAAAAAGCCTGTGGCCTACTTCTCATTTTGGGATTGGTACTACTGTTTTGCTTCTGGTGAGAGAAGAAGCAAAGGGGCATTATGACCAAGTAGCATGGAGCTGTGATGAAACCAGCACTAGTAGTAGCCAGGTGATAGCCAGTCAGGTGAATCACTTCTTTTCATCATTCGTGATAAAGCTAATTCTTTCTTTTCAGTAAGTACTGCTTAATTTGCTAGTCTAACCTAACTTCATAACATCTCCCTAAAAGCTTCATTGATAAATTATCAGGGTCTATTTTAGTAGATTCCTCTCAAGTGTATGGCAGTGTTCTGCAAACACGCAGGCACATTGAGCTGCAATTAGTTTGCAGTGATGGACAGTGAAAAACATTGCTCCCAATGTTTAACATCAGGATCTAAGCATACAGCATCAAGGGGATATATTTCCATATGAACAAGATATCTGACTAAGGTGAGAGACAAAAAATATAACAAATGGAAGACAAGTCAAACTACAACTTTGAAAACTGAAATAAACAAGCTGGACAAACAGATTAAGGATAGTGTGACACAAGATCAAGAAAAAATTGAAGAAAATGTATATAAAGATATTGAACATAATAGGAAACCTTTTTTTATAGATACATAAGATGTGGAAGGAGTAAAGACACAAACTGATAAACTGTGTGCAGATTCTAAAATTTATTATCAGACACAACAGATTATAGATGTATTTACAAAACTTTATACAAAACAGTTTGGCTCCACAAAAGGGGTGATAAGTTGTCCTAGTGACATCCAGGTAACCCCAGATACTGGATTCAAATTAGAGTATATTGAGAAAGAACTGCACAAACTGGATCCAAACAAAGCACAGGGAGGAGATGGAATTAGTAACAATGACCTGAGAACACTTCAGCAAGAATTTACAGTACCATTATATTTATTATTCACTAGGTCATATAAATATGGGGAGATTCCTCAAGATTGGAGACATGCGCTTATTAAACCTGTCTTTAAGAGAAAGGGGAGTAGGACAAACCCAGAGTTATACAGACCCTTAAGTCTAGTTTCATGTTGTGGAAAAGTAATGGAGAAGGTAATATTGGAAACTGGATAGGTTGGGACTTGAAACCATACTGTATATCGGCACACATATGTTGAAAACAGATCTATTACCACCTGTACCATGATGTTCTATAACAATATAATAACAGCTATGAATGAAAAAATGTGCTGTGATGTAATTTATATAGATTTAACTTCAGCATTTGACAGGGTCATACACAAAACACATCAATAAATTAGTACAAACTAGGTATTGATGTACTCTTGATAAGATAGATAGCTGCATGGCTTACAAATAGGGCATGGCAAGTATCATATAGCAACTAGATAGGTGAAATCCTTGGTTACATGCAGGGTGTCCCACAGGGCTCTGTCCTAGGCCCTTACTTGTTTAGATTGTTTCTTTCAGGCCTAACTTTTTCATCTGAGGTGTTCTACAGTCTATAGGCAGATGACCTGAAAGTGAGTAAACTGATCACATGTGTTACAAATAATGCATGTCTGCAAAATAACTTGACTAAATTGACTATTTGGGCACAGGAGAATAATATGCTGATAAATACATCAAAAACTAAGCATATGAGATTTGGGAGGCATAAATTGAAAGGTGAATATTTAATACAGCACACAGTGATTGAAACTGTAGACTCATTTAAGGACCTGGGTATATGGGTAGATTCAGATATGAGTTTTTCTAATCATATCAACCACTTGGTTAATGATAGTTATAGAACTATAGGTTGTATAAAAAGATTTATAAAGTCTAGGAAAGCAAAATAATGAAGTCATTGTTTGTTAGTTATATTAGACCCAAACTTGAGTATAGAAAAATAATATGGAAACTCTGTATGAAAACAAGTATGAGTAAACCTGAAAGAGTGCGGCGTAAATATACCAAGGGCATCCATGGATGTGAAAATTTAAGGTGTTATGAAAAACTAAAATATCTGAACTTGTACAGTGTCTCTTATAAATACCTAAGAGGAGATCTTATTCAGGTATATAGGGCATTTAGAGACAACTACCACTGGGAATGCTTGGGGTTATCAAAAAGTACTAGAGAATCATCAGACAACCTATGTAGGAGATTCTATGGGAATGAGAAGTGTACTAATTGGTTCTTTGACGGAGTAGCTGATGCATTGAACAGACTATCAAATAACATTAAAGCAAGTACTAGTTTAAATATTTTTAAGAACAGCCTGGATACTTATTATGGGAACAAGTATTTTGGTATATTGGCAAGCTAGAAGGGCATTAATGCCCATGCTTGAAATATTTGTATGTATATTCCCTCTGCCTGCCTGCAATTTAATTATCCATCTTAATTCTGACTTTTCCGTGTCATTACAGAAATCACACAGATGTGGACTTTTTTCTAATTTTTCAGCTACTAGGAATTTAAATGTATGTTTGTCACCGAAATCTATTAAATGTTTTGTTAATGTATTACTGTAATCTCTAATCTGAATATGATATAAATGTAACGTATGAGGGAACATTTATGTGTGGTCTGTTTAAATAATTATGCTTGTATTGTTCTTTGCATGGAATGATACATTCTGATTGGTTCTTACTTGAATACTAGACTGTGATTGGATGTTTTTGAGTTAGACGACTTTTTATTTGTAGTTTAAATTTATGAATGCTGTCTTGTTTTATATGGTCTTAAAAAGCAAAATTTGAGTTGTGAAAGCACTTACCCATTTTGTGTATATAAGTATTTATACAAGTTTTATTACAACATTTGCATTTCTCTGCCATGTCTCGGTGATTCCTTAATTTACTTTTGGACTATGATGTGTATTGTGTTTAATTTTGTATATGTATTATGCTTTATTTTGTGAGGGGGAGGAGTGGCAAACTCAAAGTCCACCCAGGGAGACACAAACTCAAGCTACGCCACTGATGAGGTGCAGGACAAAACCAGTGAGCTGTGGCTGACCAACTTTGCAGATGACTGCAAGCTGGGCACTGTCATCAATTTTCCTAGTGATGTGGATATCCTTCAAGAGGGTCTCACCTAAACAAATGACTGGTGCCAGAAACATGGCCTCAAACTGAATGGCAAAAAATGTATCTTT